>NC_134900.1:24047478-24094978 GCF_041734735.1 Babylonia areolata | reverse complement strand
GAAGGGAGAAAGAACGAAAAAAGAAAGAAAGAAAAAAAGTGAAGAAAATACAATAAAGGAAGAAAAATTGAAGAAAATTGCACACTCGACAAATGAAGTACAGAGCAAATGACTGATGCTTTCTTAAAGCAAGAGTTTGTGTTGCATATATTGATCAGTCTGCACCTTTTGACACCTCCTTGAAACTGAAGCTGAAAGTGACTGACTATTGACGCCCACGACTTCCATCCAATCCCAGTCATCCCATGAGCTCATTACCTCCCTTTGTGTCTGGCTCTGTCCCAGACAGAGTTACTGACCCGTGTTCTGTTCGCCCCAGATACGTTTGTTTTAAAAATGTGTTTTTTATTTCAATTCTGTGTTACACCTTTTGTCATATTTTTACAGTGAAAAGGAATCCGGTTATTGAATCTGTACCATTTTATGAAACAATCTTTCTAAGGAATTATGTACAAAACATTTTTTAACAAATATTGGACGTGTACGTGAATAAACTAAACCAAGACATTTGAAGATAAAGTCAGCCATCACTTAAATCGCACACACTCACACACGTAATTTGGATTTTTGTTTGAGTTACTAAAAAAATAGTCAGGGCAACATGATAAAAAATGTAATTCATTTTCCTCTTCTAATTGCAGAATCGACAGATATTGCATTTGCATGCATGTGGTTGTAAAAATAGCTCACACAGAGACAGATCTGTCAGGATTACGGCCCCTGGCTGTTCCCATTCCGGAAGTGGTGTGTGTCACGTGGACAAAGATGTGGAGCAGAGAACTCGCACTGTGCCCGCAGTGCACGTCAGTCAGAGGAACAGGATCAGTGTGGCTCACAGTCTCTCTCTTCCCCTTCCCTTCACAGCTGATGAAACACTTCTTGTCCTGGCTGCAAAACACCAAGTCAACCGGAATGGCTGGCTGGCTTCTCGGTGATTTATTTATTACACTTCAGCTGGGAGTGTTTGTCGGCTACCGTGTTGCTTTTGTCTCCACCTTCCCACACACGAATAGCAGAGAGAGAGAGAGAGAGAGAGAGAGAGAGAGGGGGGGGGAGACTGATCAGTGGAAGAGAGTTGAGTGGTGTCTTTGCTGCTTTTTTCAGATAGAGAGAAAAAGGGTGATCGGAGTGAAAGAGATAGATAAACAGATTGATAGAGTGAGAGGGGCTTGGCGTTCTGAATGGAACGGAATGACGTCTTTTCGCCCCAGTGACAGCAGAGACAAACATAGACACAGATATACTGACAGAAAGGTTGATAATAAATAGACAGTGGAAAGTCTGCATAAGAGAGGAGGAAAGAGTTGTGTTGTGTTGTGTGTGTGTGTGTGTGTGTGTGTGTGTGTGTGTGTGTGTGACTGTGGCATTTTTAATTCAGCCGAGGTGTTCTACTTACCGGGAAAACCCGATCTCTGGACACGAGGGGTGTGGGTGGCAGAAGTTCAGAATGAAGCCAAAGGTGATGGACGGGGTGGGTGGGGGTGAAGGTGAGGGAGAGAGGGAGACACTTGATACACTGCATCTGAACCAGATGATTTGGGTTGTTAGTGACTAACTGACCTGTTGATGAGACTGACTCCTTTTGCTTTGTCTTCTTACCAGACAAAGACACCCACGTTTGTTTTTTGTTTTTGTTTTTGTTTTGTACGGATGAGAATTTCCTGCCAGGCTGAGAGAGGGGGGAAATTTAGAGAGAGACAGAGAGAAATGAGAACAAAGAGAGACAGGGAGACTTAGACACACACACACACCACCCTCGCTCTGTCTGAGAGAGAGAGAGATGGTAATTTGTACTGAATGACAAGCACCACCACCCACACCAAAAGATCAACTGTAAAAAACCTCCCTCGCCCTGGTTACCTTTTCCGCCTGGTCTCCTCTGGCACTGCACCAGTAGACAGGATTACACACCCCGTCCCCGCCACCCTCTCCCACACCCCACATCCCCGCCATCCTCTCCCACACCCCACGTCCCCGCCACCCTCTCCCACACCCCACATCCCCGCCATCCCCTCTCCCACACCCCACATCCCCCGCCACCCTCTCCCACACCCCACATCCCCGCCATCCCCTCTCCCACACCCCACATCCCCGCCATCCCCTCTCCCACACCCCGTCCCCGCCACCCTCTCCCACACCCCACATCCCCGCCATCCCCTCTCCCACACCCCACATCCCCCGCCACCCTCTCCCACACCCCACATCCCCGCCATCCCCTCTCCCACACCCCACATCCCCGCCATCCCCTCTCCCACACCCCACATCCCCGCCATCCCCTCTCCCACACCCCGTCCCCGCCACCCTCTCCCACACCCCACGTCCCCGCCATCCCCTCTCCCACACCCCGTCCCCGCCACCCTCTCCCACACCCCACATCCCCGCCATCCCCTCTCCCACACCCCACATCCCCGCCATCCCCTCTCCCACACACACCCCGTCCCCGCCACCCTCTCCCACACCCCGCATCCCCGCCACCCTCTCCCAAACCCCACATCCCCGCCATCCTCTCCCACACCCCACATCCCCGCCATCCCCTCTCCCACACACACCCCGACCCCGCCACCCTCTCCCACACCCCGTCCCGCCACCCTCTCCCCCACCCCACATCCCCGCCATCCCCTCTCCCACACCCCGCATCCCCGCCACCCTCTCCCACACCCCACATCCCCGCCACCCTCTCCCACACCCCACATCCCCGCCCCCACACCCCACATCCCCGCCATCCCCTCTCCCACACCCCACATCCCCGCCATCCCCTCTCCCACACACACCCCGTCCCCGCCACCCTCTCCCACACCCCGCATCCCCACCATCCCCTCTCCCACACCCCAGCCATCCCCTCTCCCACACCCCGTCCCGCCACCCTCTCCCACACCCCACATCCCCGCCCCCACACCCCACATCCCCGCCATCCCCTCTCCCACACCCCACATCCCCGCCATCCCCTCTCCCACACCCCGTCCCGCCACCCTCTCCCACACCCCACATCCCCACCATCCCCTCTCCCACACCCCGCATCCCCACCACCCTCTCCCACACCCCACATCCCCGCCATCCTCTCCCACACCCCACATCCCCGCCATCCCCTCTCCCACACCCCGTCCCGCCACCCTCTCCCACACCCCACATCCCCGCCATCCCCTCTCCCACACCCCGCATCCCCGCCACCCTCTCCCACACCCCACATCCCCGCCACCCTCTCCCACACCCCACATCCCCGCCCCCACACCCCACATCCCCGCCATCCCCTCTCCCACACACACCCCGTCCCCGCCACCCTCTCCCACACCCCGCATCCCCACCATCCCCTCTCCCACACCCCAGCCATCCCCTCTCCCACACCCCGTCCCGCCACCCTCTCCCACACCCCACATCCCAGCCCCCACACCCCACATCCCCGCCATCCCCTCTCCCACACCCCGTCCCGCCACCCTCTCCCACACCCCACATCCCCGCCATCCCCTCTCCCACACCCCGCATCCCCACCACCCTCTCCCACACCCCACATCCCCGCCATCCTCTCCCACACCCAACATCCCCGCCACCCTCTCCCACACCCCACATCCCCGCCATCCCCTCTCCCACACCCCGCATCCCCGCCATCCTCTCCCACACCCCACATCCCCGCCACCCTCTCCCACACCCCACATCCCCGCCCCCACACCCCACATCCCCGCCATCCCCTCTCCCACACCCCACATCCCCGCCACCCTCTCCCACACCCCACATCCCCGCCCCCACACCCCACATCCCCGCCATCCCCTCTCCCACACCCCACATCCCCGCCACCCTCTCCCACACCCCACATCCCCGCCCCCACACCCCACATCCCCGCCATCCCCTCTCCCACACCCCACATCCCCCGCCACCCTCTCCCACACCCCACATCCCCGCCATCCCCTCTCCCACACCCCACGTCCCCGCCATCCCCTCTCCCACACCCCACATCCCCCGCCACCGTCTCCCACACCCCACATCCCCGCCATCCCCTCTCCCACACCCCACATCCCTGCCATCCCCTCTCCCACACTCCACATCCCCGCCATCCCCTCTCACACACACACCCCGTCCCCGCCACCCTCTCCCACACCCCGTCCCCGCCACCCTCTCCCACACCCCACATCCCCGCCACCCTCTCCCACACTCCAAATCCCCGCCATCCCCTCTCACACACCCCACATCCCCGCCATCCCCTCTCCCACACTCCACATCCCCGCCATCCCCTCTCACACACACACCCCGTCCCCGCCACCCTCTCCCACACCCCGTCCCCGCCATCCTCTCTAACACCCCACATCCCCGCCATCCTCTCCCACACCCACATCCCCGCCCCCACACCCCACATCCCCGTCATCCCCGCCCCCACACCCCACATCTCCGCCACCCTCTCCCACACCCCACATCCCCGCCACCCTCTCCCACACCCCACATCCCCGCCATCCCCTCTCCCACACCCCGTCCCCGCCACCCTCTCCCACACCCCACATCCCCGCCATCCCCTCTCACACATCCCACGTCCCCGCCACCCTCTCCCACACCCCGTCCCCGCCATCCCCTCTCCCACACCCCACAATCCCCGCCACCCTCTCCCACACCCCACATCCCCGCCATCCCCTCTCCCACACCCCACATCCCCGCCACCCTCTCCCACACTCCACATCCCCGCCATCCCCTCTCCCACACCCCACATCCCCGCCACCCTCTCCCACACCCCACATCTCCGCCATTCCCTCTCCCACACCCCGTCCCCGCCACCCTCTCCCACACCCCGTCCCCGCCACCCTCTCCCACACCCCACATCCCCGCCATCCCCTCTCCCACACCCCACATCCCCGCCATCCCCTCTCACACACACACCCCACATCCCCCGCCACCCTCTCCCACACCCCACATCCACGCCATCCCCTCTCCCACACCCCGCATCCCCGCCACCCTCTCCCACACCCCACATCCCCGCCACCCTCTCCCACACCCCACATCCCCGCCCCCACACCCCACATCCCCGCCATCCCCTCTCCCACACCCCACATCCCCGCCATCCCCTCTCCCACACACACCCCGTCCCCGCCACCCTCTCCCACACCCCGCATCCCCACCATCCCCTCTCCCACACCCCAGCCATCCCCTCTCCCACACCCCGTCCCGCCACCCTCTCCCACACCCCACATCCCCGCCCCCACACCCCACATCCCCGCCATCCCCTCTCCCACACCCCACATCCCCGCCATCCCCTCTCCCACACCCCGTCCCGCCACCCTCTCCCACACCCCACATCCCCACCATCCCCTCTCCCACACCCCGCATCCCCACCACCCTCTCCCACACCCCACATCCCCGCCATCCTCTCCCACACCCCACATCCCCGCCATCCCCTCTCCCACACCCCGTCCCGCCACCCTCTCCCACACCCCACATCCCCGCCATCCCCTCTGCCACACCCCGCATCCCCGCCACCCTCTCCCACACCCCACATCCCCGCCACCCTCTCCCACACCCCACATCCCCGCCCCCACACCCCACATCCCCGCCATCCCCTCTCCCACACCCTACATCCCCGCCATCCCCTCTCCCACACACACCCCGTCCCCGCCACCCTCTCCCACACCCCGCATCCCCACCATCCCCTCTCCCACACCCCAGCCATCCCCTCTCCCACACCCCGTCCCGCCACCCTCTCCCACACCCCACATCCCCGCCCCCACACCCCACATCCCCGCCATCCCCTCTCCCACACCCCGTCCCGCCACCCTCTCCCACACCCCACATCCCCGCCATCCCCTCTCCCACACCCCGCATCCCCACCACCCTCTCCCACACCCCACATCCCCGCCATCCTCTCCCACACCCCACATCCCCGCCACCCTCTCCCACACCCCACATCCCCGCCCCCACACCCCACATCCCCGCCATCCCCTCTCCCACACCCCACATCCCCGCCACCCTCTCCCACACCCCACATCCCCGCCCCCACACCCCACATCTCCGCCATCCCCTCTCCCACACCCCACATCCCCGCCACCCTCTCCCACACCCCACATCCCCGCCCCCACACCCCACATCCCCGCCATCCCCTCTCCCACACCCCACATCCCCCGCCACCCTCTCCCACACCCCACATCCCCGCCATCCCCTCTCCCACACCCCACGTCCCCGCCATCCCCTCTCCCACACCCCACATCCCCCGCCACCGTCTCCCACACCCCACATCCCCGCCATCCCCTCTCCCACACCCCACATCCCCGCCATCCCCTCTCCCACACTCCACATCCCCGCCATCCCCTCTCACACACACACCCCGTCCCCGCCACCCTCTCCCACACCCCGTCCCCGCCACCCTCTCCCACACCCCACATCCCCGCCACCCTCTCCCACACTCCAAATCCCCGCCATCCCCTCTCACACACCCCACATCCCCGCCATCCCCTCTCCCACACTCCACATCCCCGCAATCCCCTCTCACACACACACCCCGTCCCCGCCACCCTCTCCCACACCCCGTCCCCGCCATCCTCTCTAACACCCCACATCCCCGCCATCCTCTCCCACACCCGCATCCCCGCCCCCACACCCCACATCCCCGCCACCCTCTCCCACACCCCACATCCCCGCCATCCCCTCTCCCACACCCCACATCCCCGCCACCCTCTCCCACACCCCACATCCCCGCCATCCCCTCTCCCACACCCCGTCCCCGCCACCCTCTCCCACACCCCACATCCCCGCCATCCCCTCTCACACATCCCACGTCCCCGCCACCCTCTCCCACACCCCGTCCCCGCCATCCCCTCTCCCACACCCCACAATCCCCGCCACCCTCTCCCACACCCCACATCCCCGCCATCCCCTCTCCCACACCCCACATCCCCGCCACCCTCTCCCACACTCCACATCCCCGCCATCCCCTCTCCCACACCCCACATCCCCGCCACCCTCTCCCACACCCCACATCTCCGCCATTCCCTCTCCCACACCCCGTCCCCGCCACCCTCTCCCACACCCCGTCCCCGCCACCCTCTCCCACACCCCACATCCCCGCCATCCCCTCTCCCACACCCCACATCCCCTGCCACCCTCTCCCACACCCCACATCCCCGCCATCCCCTCTCCCACACACACCCCGTCCCCGCCACCCTCTCCCACACCCCGCATCCCCACCATCCCCTCTCCCACACCCCAGCCATCCCCTCTCCCACACCCCGTCCCGCCACCCTCTCCCACACCCCACATCCCCGCCCCCA
Organism: Babylonia areolata; assembly: GCF_041734735.1. NCBI lineage: Eukaryota > Metazoa > Mollusca > Gastropoda > Neogastropoda > Buccinidae > Babylonia > Babylonia areolata. Next base: position 24,087,740 of record NC_134900.1, on the reverse strand, counting down.
CACCCCACATCCCCGCCATCCCCTCTCCCACACCCCGTCCCGCCACCCTCTCCCACACCCCACATCCCCGCCATCCCCTCTCCCACACCCCGCATCCCCACCACCCTCTCCCACACCCCACATCCCCGCCATCCTCTCCCACACCCCACATCCCCGCCACCCTCTCCCACACCCCACATCCCCGCCCCCACACCCCACATCCCCGCCATCCCCTCTCCCACACCCCACATCCCCGCCACCCTCTCCCACACCCCACATCCCCGCCCCCACACCCCACATCCCCGCCATCCCCTCTCCCACACCCCACATCCCCGCCACCCTCTCCCACACCCCACATCCCCGCCCCCACACCCCACATCCCCGCCATCCCCTCTCCCACACCCCACATCCCCCGCCACCCTCTCCCACACCCCACATCCCCGCCATCCCCTCTCCCACACCCCACGTCCCCGCCATCCCCTCTCCCACACCCCACATCCCCCGCCACCGTCTCCCACACCCCACTCCCCGCCATCCCCTCTCCCACACCCCACATCCCCGCCATCCCCTCTCCCACACTCCACATCCCCGCCATCCCCTCTCACACACACACCCCGTCCCCGCCACCCTCTCCCACACCCCGTCCCCGCCACCCTCTCCCACACCCCACATCCCCGCCACCCTCTCCCACACTCCAAATCCCCGCCATCCCCTCTCACACACCCCACATCCCCGCCATCCCCTCTCCCACACTCCACATCCCCGCCATCCCCTCTCACACACACACCCCGTCCCCGCCACCCTCTCCCACACCCCGTCCCCGCCATCCTCTCTAACACCCCACATCCCTGCCATCCTCTCCCACACCCACATCCCCGCCCCCACACCCCACATCCCCGTCATCCCCGCCCCCACACCCCACATCCCCGCCATCCCCTCTCCCACACCCCACATCCCCGCCACCCTCTGCCACACCCCACATCCCCGCCATCCCCTCTCCCACACCCCACATCCCCGCCATCCTCTCCCACACCCACATCCCCGCCCCCACACCCCACATCCCCGCCACCCTCTCCCACACCCCACATCCCCGCCATCCCCTCTCCCACACCCCACATCCCCGCCACCCTCTCCCACACCCCACATCCCCGCCATCCCCTCTCCCACACCCCGTCCCCGCCACCCTCTCCCACACCCCACATCCCCGCCATCCCCTCTCACACATCCCACGTCCCCGCCACCCTCTCCCACACCCCGTCCCCGCCATCCCCTCTCCCACACCCCACAATCCCCGCCACCCTCTCCCACACCCCACATCCCCGCCATCCCCTCTCCCACACCCCACATCCCCGCCACCCTCTCCCACACTCCACATCCCCGCCATCCCCTCTCCCACACCCCACATCCCCGCCACCCTCTCCCACACCTCACATCTCCGCCATTCCCTCTCCCACACCCCGTCCCCGCCACCCTCTCCCACACCCCGTCCCCGCCACCCTCTCCCACACCCCACATCCCCGCCATCCCCTCTCCCACACCCCACATCCCCTGCCACCCTCTCCCACACCCCACATCCCCGCCATCCCCTCTCACACACACACCCCACATCCCCCGCCACCCTCTCCCACACCCCACATCCCCGCCATCCCCTCTCACACACACACCCCACATCCCCCGCCACCCTCTCCCACACCCCACATCCCCGCCATCCCCTCTCCCACACCCCACATCCCCGCCACCCTCTCCCACACCCCACAACCCCGCCACCCTCTCCCACACCCCACATCCCCGCCCCCACACCACACATCCCACACCCCACATCCCCGCCCCCACACCCCACATCCCCGCTATCCCCTCTCCCACACCCCACGTCCCCGCCATCCCCTCTCCCACACCCCACATCCCTGCCACCCTCTCCCACACCCCACATCCCCGCCATCCCCTCTCCCACACCCCACATCCCCGCCACCCTCTCACACACCCCGTCCCCGCCATCCCCTCTCCCACACCCCACGTCCCCGCCATCCCCTCTCCCACACCCCACATCCCCGCCATCCCCTCTCCCACACCCCGTCCCCGCCACCCTCTCCCACACCCCGTCCCCGCCACCCTCTCCCACACCCCACATCCCCGCCATCCCCTCTCCCACACCCCACATCCCCGTCATCCCCTCTCCCACACCCCACATCCCCGCCACCCTCTCCCACACCCCACATCCCCGCCACCCTCTCCCACACCCCGTCCCCGCCATCCCCTCTCCCACACACACCCCGTCCCCGCCATCCCCTCTCCCACACACACCCCGTCCCCGCCATCCCCTCTCCCACACCCCACATCCCCGCCACCCTCTCCCACACCCCGTCCCCGCCATCCCCTCTCCCACACACACCCCGTCCACGCCACCCTCTCCCACACCCCACATCCCCGCCACCCTCTCCCACACCCCGTCCCCGCCACCCTCTCCCACACCACATCCCCCGCCACCCTCTCCCACACCCCACATCCCCGCCACCCTCTCCCACACCACATCCCCCGCCACCCTCTCCCACACCCCACATCCCCGCCATCCCCTCTCCCACACTCCACATCCCCGCCACCCTCTCCCACACCCCACATCCCCGCCATCCCCTCTCCCACACACACCCCGTCCCCGCTCTGTCTGCTGGGGAAGCCATGTGTCATGTAGCGTCCTCCTCACTCAGAGTTCTCTCCCTTCACTTCAGTCCCCCGTCACTCGGGCACACAGGATCAGTGTCCCTCACTCTAGGGATGCACGGCACTGCTTGGCTAGCTGACGATGGTTAGAAAACGTGCGGTCAGCAGTGTTAGCTGGTTTGATGTCGGTTCGTTCTCTTGTTGTTGTTTCGTCATGTATCATTTGGTTCAGATGCAGACCATTATTGTTATTTTATTTTTATGATAAAAAATAACAGTAATTAACTTTTATATACATGGATATGATGAGTGGGACAGTGAGTACACAAGATAAAGACACACTGGGGGGTGGAGGAGGAAAAGTGAATAAAAAAAGAACGAAAGAAAGAAAGGAAGAAAGAAAAAGACACTGATAACGTGTAAAAAAAGAAAGAAAATTATACACTGAACCAATGACGTAGAAGGCAAATGGTAATTTTCATGCAGATGTTTTGTAGTGTATATGGAGCAGTCCGCACTCTTTGACAGTTCCTTGAAACTGAAGCTGAAAGTGGCTGACTAATGACGCCTACGACTTCCATCCAATCCCAGTCATCCCATGAGCTCATTACCTCCCCTTGTGGCTGGCTCTGTCCCGGACAGAGTTACTGACCCGTGTTCTGTTTGCTTTGGAAGCCTTCTGTGTGTGTGTGTGTGTGTGTGTGTGTGTGTGTGTGTGTGTGTGTATTCTTATGACTAGCCTTACAATCACGTCCAGATTTTACAATGAAATAACACAGCCACTGTTTATAAACCACTGAAAAACTGCTTTTTTCAGAAACACTGAATTTTCGAACACATTTTCCATGCTGTTTATATGCCTGAAACAAGCGTTTGTGTGTTCAGTGAGAGGTCAGTGTTAGACCACATACTGCCTGCATAATTTTAATCGTCTCTGTTATTTTGTAATATTCTATGAAAACATAACTGCTATCGAAACGTGGTGCTGAACTTTTCGTAATCCCTTATTTACACTCACTGGCACAGAACTCTGGCCATCACAGGAACGTTGGATTTGTTTCTGGTTACATCAGATCTGACGTCAGTGTGACAGTGACAGAGCGTGAAACGGGTTGCACGTGCCATTGTGGACGTCACGCCTCCCACGTGACCTGACCCAGTTCACTGTCGTGAGCTCTGTCTCTCCACGGCCCAATGTGAATGCTTCAGAAAGATGTGATCACCGGTGTTTCATGTCAGTGAGAATTGATTTAAGGTGACGTGGTCCCTTTAAAATCCTGTTGCATCATGTCCATTCGCATGCGTACGCACACACACACACACACACGCGCGCGCGCGCGAGCACACATTCACAGACTTCACATTCTCCACTTACCATCAATTTTTCTGTCTCTATCATCTTTCACAGCCCAGGTTGAACGGGCGGCAAACAGCGGAGAGACCTCACACGTGTCTTTATGTCTATGTGGGTTTTTGTCTCCGCTGCTATCATTGGGGTACAGAAACTATTTGGTCATGTTCATTAACACCCACCTCTCTCTCTCTCTCTCTCTCTCTCCACACACACACACACATATATATATATTATTTGTCTTATCTACTTACCCACCTGTCTTTCTTTGCGATTTCTATATATCTGATAAAAGCAGCGAAGATTCTGCTCATCTTCTGTTAAACAATATCCACCACCACCACCCCTCTCTTTCTCTCTCACTACAGTAATATTCTATGTGGAAAGGAGGGAAGAAACAAGAAATCAACGACAGTTACAAACACCCCCAGCTGAAGCGAAATGAAAGATCACCAAGAAACCAGCCAGTCATTCCGGTTGACTTGGTGTTTTGCAGTCAAGACAGGAACTGTTTCATCGCCAATAAAAAAAAAAAAGAAAAAAAAGAAGAAGAGAAAAGGTGAAAATGAGAGTGGGTTATTTTACGTGCGCTTAACACACGCTAGAATAAACAGTACCTCGTTTTATCATCTCATCCGAATGACCAGTGCCCATATCACCACTCAGTCAAGTGGGGAAATGGGGGTGGCCGGGTGTGTGCGTGGGAAGGGGGGGAGGAGGGGTGGGGTGGGGGGGGGGAGAATCCCAGTCCGTGAGGAGGTACATTGATCATGTTTGTCTGAGTCACGGGGGACTGAAGTGAAGGGAGATAACTCTCATTGAAGAGGACGCTACATGACATTCATGGCTTCCCCAGCGGACAGAGCGAGGGCGGATGAGTGGGGGGTGAGTGGGTGTGTGCGGGGGATAGGGGATTGGGGGGATGTGAGGGGGAGGCGGGGGCGGGGTGAGTAATCCTGTTTACTGGTGCAGCGCCAGAAGAGACCAGGCGGAAAAGGTAACCAGGGCGAGGGAGGTCTTCAGCGCTGGGTGTTTGGGTGTGGGCGGTGGTGCTGGTCGTCTCCAGGGCTGTCTCTGTCTCCATGTCTCTGACTTTCTCCTTCTGTCTGTCTGTCTCCTTCTCTCTCTCTCTCTCTCTCTCCCACCCCCTCTCTCTCTCTCTCTTGGTCTCATACTCTCTCGATCTCTCTCATTTTTTTCAACACTGCTGAAGGAATAATAAGGTGTGTGTGTGACAGGTTTCTGACATCAAAGAACTTTATGGTTCCTTATCGTGTGAAGGAGTCATTACTTTATGTCTTCATATTTCCAATCCCTCTCCTCCTCACCACACAACGACCACCCTCACCTTCAATCCTTTCTATTTTGTTTTTCTTTTCAAACGCCAGGAAATCATTTTCTTCGTAGTTTCAGTCCTTTTATGGTACCTGTTCCATTATCAGTGACAGTCTTCGGAGAAACAGAAGCTGTCGTGTGTCTCCCTAGCGTGACTCAACGTAAAACAGGAAGCTCTGGAGACAAGAACATCTTTTGGCCTGGCAGGAAATTGTCAACCGTACAAAAAACATCAGCGGGTGTCTTTGTCTGGTGAGAAGGCAAGACAGAAGGAGGCTGTCTCATTAACGGGTTAGTTAGTCACTAACAACCCCAGTCAGTGGGTTCAGATGCAGTGTATCAAGTGTCTTCCTCTCTCCCTCCCCCCCACGCCCCCACCCACCCCATCCATCATCTTTGGCTTCATTCGGTTCTTCTGCCGCCCACGCTCCTCGTGTCCAAAGATCGGGTTTTTCCGGTAAGTAGAACACCTCGGCTGAATTAAAAATGCAACAGTCGCACAGACACAGACAAACACAGACACAAACACACAGACACATTCTAATAACACTTCTAGTGAATACACGTTAAGCTGAAGATCTATCTCCCTCTCTCTCTCGCTCTCTCTCTCTCTCTCTCTCTCTCTCTCTCTCACACACACACACACACACACACACACACACCACCACCACCACCACCATTCTTTATCTATTTATCTATCTCTTTCACTCAGATCACCCCTTTTCTCTATAAAAAAAAAGCAGCAGAAAGACACCGCTCAGCTCTTCCACTGATCAACCTCCCTCCCCACCCCCGCCTCTCTCTGCTATTCGTGTGTGGGGATGTGGAAAGAAAACAACAAGGTAGCCAACAAACACTCCCAGCTGCCAGTCATTCCGGTTGACTTGGTGTTTTGAAGCCAGGACAGGAAGTGTTTCATCAGCTGTGAAGGGAAGGGGAAGAGAGAGACTGTGAGCCACATTGATCCTGTTCCTCTGACTGACGTGCACTGCGGGCACAGTGCGAGTTCTCTGCTCCACATCTTTGTCCACGTGACACACACCACTTCCGGAATGGGCACAGCAAGGGGCCGTAATCCTGACAGCTCTCTCTCTCTCTCTATGAGCTTTTTTTTTTTTTTTTTTTTCACATACACATACATGCAACTGCAATACCTGTCGATTCTGCAATTTGGAAGAGGAAATTGATTTCCATTTCTTATCATGTTGCTTTGACTTCCTGAGTAATCTCAAACAAAAATCCAAATACGCAGGTGTGTGTGCGTGCGTGTGTGTGTGTGGTTTTAAGTGATGTTTGGCTTTAACTTCAAATGTCTTGGTTTAGTGTATTCATGTACACGTCGATTAAAAAAAAAAAATCTGTTTTGTACATAATTCATCTGAAAGAAAATGTAATCAAATGGCACAGAATCCATAACAGGATTATTTTTTACTGTAAAAATATGACCAAAATTGTAATAGAAAGTTGGAATGAAAAAATATTGTTCAAATTTTTTTTCTGGAGCGAACAGAACACGGGTCAGTAACTCTGTCTGGGACAGAGCCAGCCACAAAGGGAGGTAATGAGCTCATGGGATGACTGGATGGAAGTCGTGGGCGTCAATAGTCAGTCACTTTCAGCTTCAGTTTCAAGGAGGTGTCAAAAGGTGCAGACTGATCAATATATGCAACACAAACTCTGCTTTAAGAAAACATCAGTCATTTGCTTTCTACTTCATTTGTCGTGTATGCAATTTATTATTCTTTCTTTCTTTTTTTCGTTCTCTTTCCCTCCACACCCTCTTATTTCTTTCTCCTTTGTACGCAGTTTCCCCACTCATCCTGTCCCTGTCTATAGAAGTCAACTGAATAAATTAAGGGAAACGAGCCATTCCAGATGATACTTACATATCGATACTCATATTGCACCTGTCTTCGGTAAGAGACCAAACACTTAAGTGGTTTACAAACATGGATTCGTTAACACAACAGGCTGGTTACCTGGGTAGAGCCAGCTCAGCGCTGGTTAAGGCATTTATTACTGGTTTCCCTTGTCTTTAAATTAGGCTTTAGTCGCGTGCACACACAAAATGTGTATATAAGAGTGAATTGTTGCTGATGTATGACAAAAAAAGAAAAAGAAAAAAGTTGTGATATGACGGGAAAAGAAGACAAAGTACCAAGAACGAACCAATTCACTCTGTTGACTGCACGTGTTGCAGCCATCGGCAGCTAGCTAAGCTGTGCCGTGCATCCCTTGAGTGAGAGACATTGATCCTGTTTGTTTGAGTGACGGGGACTGAAGTGAAGGGAGATAACTCTCATTGAGGTGGACGCTACATGGACACATGGCTTCCCCAGCGGACAGAGCGAGGACGGATGAATGGGGGGTGAGGGTGTGTGTGCGAGGGGATTGGGGGAATGTGAGGGGGAGGCGGGGGCGGGGGTGTGTAATCCTGTTTTCTGGTGCAATGCCAGAAGAGACCAGGCGGAAAAAGTAACCAGGGTGAGGGAGGTCTTCAGCGCTGGGTGTTTGGGCGTGGGTGGTTGTGCTAGTCATCCAGTACAACTTGTCATCTCCATGTCTCTGTCTCTGACTTTCTCCCTCTCTGTCTGTCTCTCCCTCTTTCTCTCTCTCTCTGTGTCTCTGTGTCTCTCTGTCTGGGCCTCTCCCTCTTTTTTTCTCTCTCTTTTCTTTTTTCTTTTTGCTCTACCTCTCTCTCTATTGTGCTCTCTTTCTCTCTGGGGTTTTTTTTTTCAACAGTGCTGAAGGAATAATAAGGTGTGTGTGTGACAGGTTTCTGACATCAAAGAACTTTATGGTTCCTTATCGTGTGAAGGAGTCATTACTTTGTGTCTTTATATTTCCAACCCCTCTCCTCCTCACCACACAACGACCACCCTCACCTTCAATCCTTTCTATTTTGTTTTTCTTTTCAAACGCCAGGAATTCATTTTCTTCGTAGTTTCAGTCCTTTTATGGTACCTGTTCCATTATCAGTGACAGTCTCCGGAGAAACAGAAGCTGTCGTGTGTCTCCCTAGCGTGACTCACGTAAAACAGGAAGCTCAGGAGACAAGAACATCTTTTGGCCTGGCAGGAAATTGTCAACCGTACAAAAAACATCAGCGGGTGTCTTTGTCTGGTGAGAAGGCAAGACAGAAGGAGGCTGTCTCATTAACGGGTTAGTTAGTCACTAACAACCCCAGTCAGTGGGTTCAGATGCAGTGTATCAAGTGTCTTCCTCTCTCCCTCCCCCCCCCACGCCCCCACCCACCCCATCCATCATCTTTGGCTTCATTCTGTTCTTCTGCCGCCCACACTCCTCGTGTCCAAAGATCGGGTTTTTCCGGTAAGTAGAACACCTCGGCTGAATTAAAAATGCAACAGTCGCACAGACACAGACACACACAGACACAAACACACAGACACACACATTCTAATAACACTTCTAGTGAATACACGTTAAGCTGAAGATCTCTCTCCCTCTCGTTCTAACTCTCTCTCTCTCTCTCTCACACACACACACACACAACACCACTCTTTATCTATTTATCTATCTCTTTCACTCAGATCACTCCTTTTCTCTATTAAAAAAAAAGCAGCAGAAAGACACCGCTCAGCTCTTCCACTGATCAACCTCCCTCCCCACCCCCGCCTCTCTCTGCTATTCGTGTGTGGGGATGTGGAGAGAAAACAACAAGGTAGCCAACAAACACTCCAAGCTGCCAGTCATTCCGGTTGACTTGGTGTTTTGAAGCCAGGACAAGAAGTGTTTCATCAGCTGTGAAGGGAAGAGGAAGAGAGAGACTGTGAGCCACATTGATCCTGTTCCTCTGACTGACGTGCACTGCGGGCACAGTGCGAGTTCTCTGCTCCACATCTTTGTCCACGTGACACACACCACTTCCGGAATGGGCACAGCAAGGGGCCGTAATCCTGACAGCTCTCTCTCTCTCTCTCTCTCTCTCTGAGCTTTTTATTATTATTATTTTTTTTTTTACATACACATACATGCAACTGCAATACCTGTCGATTCTGCAATTTGGAAGAGGAAATTGATTTCCATTTTTTATCATGTTGCTTTGACTTCCTGAGTAATCTGAAACAAAAATCCAAATACGCACGTGTGTATCCGTGTGTGTGCGTGTGTGTGTGTGGTTTTAAGTGATGTTTGGCTTTAACTTCAAATGTCTTGGTTTAGTGTATTCATGTACACGCCGAGTTTAAAAAAAAAATTATATAATAAAATCTGTTTTGTACATAATTCCTCTGAAAGAAAATGTAATCAAATGGCACAGAATCCATAACAGGATTATTTTTTACTGTAAAAATATGACCAAAATTGTAATAGAAAGTTGGAATGAAAAAATATTGTTCAAAAGTTTTCTGGAGCGAACAGAACACGGGTCAGTAACTCTGTCTGGGACAGAGCCAGCCACAAAGGGAGGTAATGAGCTCATGGGATGACTGGATGGAAGTCGTGGGCGTCAATAGTCAGTCACTTTCAGCTTCAGTTTCAAGGTGTCAAAAGGTGCAGACTGATCAATATATGCAACACAAACTCTGCTTTAAGAAAACATCAGTCATTTGCTTTCTACTTCATTTGTCGTGTATGCAATTTATTATTCTTTCTTTCTTTTTTTCGTTCTCTTTCCCTCCACACCCTCTTATTTCTTTCTCCTTTGTACGCAGTTTCCCCACTCATCCTGTCCCTGTCTATAGAAGTCAACTGAATAAATTAAGGGAAACGAGCCATTCCAGATGATACTTACATATCGATACTCATATTGCACCTGTCTTCGGTAAGAGACCAAACACTTAAGTGGTTTACAAACATGGATTCGTTAACACAACAGGCTGGTTACCTGGGTAGAGCCAGCTCAGCGCTGGTTAAGGCATTTATTACTGGTTTCCCTTGTCTTTAAATTAGGCTTTAGTCGCGTGCACACACAAAATGTGTATATAAGAGTGAATTGTTGCTGATGTATGACAAAAAAGGAAAAAAAGAAAAAGAAAAAAAGTTGTGATATGACGGGAAAAGAAGACAAAGTACCAAGAACGAACCAATTCACTCTGTTGACTGCACGTGTTGCAGCCATCGGCAGCTAGCTAAGCTGTGCCGTGCATCCCTTGAGTGAGAGACATTGATCCTGTTTGTTTGAGTGACGGGGACTGAAGTGAAGGGAGATAACTCTCATTGAGGTGGACGCTACATGGACACATGGCTTCCCCAGCGGACAGAGCGAGGACGGATGAATGGGGGGTGAGGGTGTGTGTGCGGGGGATTGGGGGAATGTGAGGGGGAGGCGGGGGCGGGGTGTGTAATCCTGTTTTCTGGTGCAATGCCAGAAGAGACCAGGCGGAAAAAGTAACCAGGGTGAGGGAGGTCTTCAGCGCTGGGTGTTTGGGCGTGGGTGGTTGTGCTAGTCATCCAGTACAACTTGTCATCTCCATGTCTCTGTCTCTGACTTTCTCCCTCTCTGTCTGTCTCTCCCTCTTTCTCTCTCTCTCTGTGTCTCTGTGTCTCTCTGTCTGGGCCTCTCCCTCTTTTTTTCTCTCTCTTTTCTTTTTTCTTTTTGCTCTACCTCTCTCTCTATTGTGCTCTCTTTCTCTCTGGGGTTTTTTTTTTCAACAGTGCTGAAGGAATAATAAGGTGTGTGTGTGACAGGTTTCTGACATCAAAGAACTTTATGGTTCCTTATCGTGTGAAGGAGTCATTACTTTGTGTCTTCATATTTCCAACCCCTCCCCTCCTCACCACACAACGACCACCCTCATCTTCAATCCTTTCTATTTTGTTTTTCTTTTCAAACGCCAGGAATTCATTTTCTTCGAAGTTTCAGTCCTTTTATGGTACCTGTTCCATTATCAGTGACAGTCTCCGGAGAAACAGAAGCTGTCGTGTGTCTCCCTAGCGTGACTCACGTAAAACAGGAAGCTCAGGAGACAAGAACATCTTTTGGCCTGGCAGGAAATTGTCAACCGTACAAAAAACATCAGCGGGTGTCTTTGTCTGGTGAGAAGGCAAGACAGAAGGAGGCTGTCTCATTAACGGGTTAGTTAGTCACTAACAACCCCAGTCAGTGGGTTCAGATGCAGTGTATCAAGTGTCTTCCTTCTCCCTCCCCCCACGCCCCCACCCACCCCATCCATCACCTTTGGTTTCATTCTGTTCTTCTGCCGCCTCGTGTCCAAAGATCGGGTTTACCCGGTAAGTAGACCACCTGGGCTTCATTAGACTGTCACAGGCGCTGGGGCGGATATCCGAGCGATTCTTTGACGCACTTAAGATATATTCAGACACGAAACCAACGGTGTCGCATAAGCAAGTGCTAAAATATGATAAACACATACGAAATTTTCAAAGATTTGTTCTTTCTTTTCCTTTCTATGTCTTAGTGACGAAACCTTCCCCCCCCCTCCCCCCACTCTCCCCAGACGATTTCTAATTGAAATTCATATGCCTTTACCATCATCTGCTTCAATTACAGTTAAAACGGGCTGTCCAAATGCTCGTCAACAGATTGGAAAGTGAAGTACAAAAATCAAATGAATGAAAAACCCTTAAATCCTTTCTGGATTACTATGTATACGTCATTCATCATGGAAAAGGAAAACCACGACTTGGGTTGTTAGTGACTAATTGCCACGTTGTCGAGACCGCCTCCTTCTGTCTGGTCAGAGGGTGGGGGCGTGGGGGGAGGGAGAGAGGGATAGACTTGATACGCTGCATCTGAACCCACTGACTGGGGTTGTTAGTGACTAACTGCCAGGTTAATGAGACAGCCTCTTTCTGTCTTGCCTTCTCACCAGACAAATACACCCACCGATGTTTCTTTGTACTGTTGACAATTTCCTGCCAGGCCAAAAGATGTTCTTGTCTCCTGAGCTTCCTGTCTTACGTGAGTCACGCTAGGGAGACACACGACAGCTTCTGTTTCTCCTGAGAATATCATATACAATGGAACAGGTACCAAAAATGTATCAAAAGTACACAGAAAATGATTTCCTGTCGTTTGAGAAAAGAAAGAAGAAAAAAAGCAACAACAAAACAAAACGACAGGGGTGATGGTGAGGGGGTGGTGATTGGGGGGCCGGGGGGGCGCTCGGGAGGTGGTGGAGAGCAAAAATACACAGTTAATGTACCCTTCACACGACAAGAATCTATAGACATCTTTGAAGTCAGAAACCTGTCACTCACAAATTGTTATTCTCCCTTTAGTAGTGTTAAAAATATATATGTTTAATTTGTTGATTTGAAAATGATCCTGAAAGTACGGTATGTATAGAGGACAGTCAGTCTTTATCAGTAAAGTACAAACAAAACATTTTTTTTTAATGTGAACATGTTGAAGAAGATGACTCGTGTAAAGAATGAACACACAAATACATTGTGTTGTATTGTATTGTATTGTATTGTATTGTATTGTATTAGTTTTTGTCACAGCAGATTTCTCTGTGTGAAATTCGAACTGTTCTCCCCGAGGAGAGCGCTTCGTCACAGTGCAGCGCCACATATATATATATTTTTTTCTGTCTGCATGTATATTTGTTATGTGATAAAAGTAGACTTTTTCTACGAACTTTTGCTTTTTGTTGCCGTGGGTTATTTTACGTGCGGGAAGTGCACAGGCACCTCAGTTCCTCGTCTCACCCGATACGATTTGGCGCCCAAAGCACGAAACCGTAAGTCTTAACTCCCGAGAGCAAGGTTTCGGTTGCGCATGCGCACTAGAGCCTATCCAGGACTTGTATCCAAATCCAGACGACCTTCCCTACATGGGTCACATGTGGTGGTGAAAGGTTAGTAGATCGTCATATTTCTCTCCGTTTGCATGTTTTACAAACAATGTGGTCGTTTACGGTTGCCAACGTCGAGGGGCTGTCTGCATGCTTTCCAATTCTCACCGGACAGTACCACGTGCTGGTGCTATTTTTATCTGACAGACACGTCTAGCGCAAACACAAACGGCTCTAGCTCCGCCCCTTTTCTCTGCATTCAAATTTTGTATTACGTGTAGCTGACACATTTTGTACTTTCCAAAGTCAATTCAGGTCTAGATTGGAAGCTGCTAGGCAAATCTCGCTCTCTGCCATAAATGAAGCCAAACCGTAGCTTTATTAGGCTTTTATTTTGAATAAACCTTCACCGACGTCACAGTGTCAGACTCTGGTGAGAAACTGGCTTGATTCAAATCGCCCGCCATTTATAGTCCGGTTCAGGCTTTAATTCAGTTTGGCTTTGGGGCTAATCAGCAACAACAGATTATTCTGTTCTAATTTATTTTAATCACAGATGAGAACGGAATGTGCGGAGTTTCTGTGAAGGACGGGTGTTTGGTAAAGGGGTGTGGGCGGATAATTTCCTATCAGCTAACAAATAAACTGTTGAGACTAGAGAATGGGTTTGTTGTGTAGAGAGGGAAGGGAGAAGAAGAAGAAGAAGAAGAAGAAGAAGAAGAAGAAGAAGAAGAAGAAGAAGAATTTGAAATTAAGAAACAGACAATGGGAATAAAGATAGAGGCAAGAGATTGTGTGACAGTGAGAGAAAGAGAGGGTGGGTGGGTGGGGTGGTAGAGACAGAGATAGAAAGAAAAAAAAAGACACGGAGGGCGAGAGACAAAAAGAGAGAGACAGAGAGGGGAAAAGACAGAGATATAGAAAGAGCGAGTCAGACACAGATAAAGAGAGACAGAGACAGAGAAAGAGACAGACAGACAGAGACAGACACACACGCACACGCACACACGTACACACACACACACACACACACACACACACAGAGGGAGAGAGAGAGAGAGAGGCAGACAGACAGAAAGAGGCAGAGAAAAAGAGAAAGACGGAGAGACAGAGACACATAGAGAAAGGAATACAGAGGGAGAGAGACAGACACACAGCAAGATTCAGAAGGAGAGAGACACAGAGATAGAGAGATAGAAACGGGGAGAGATTGAAAGAAAAATTGGAGGAGAAAGAGGGGGCGAAAGAGGACAAAGAGAGAGGGGAGGGAGGGGAAAAGAGAGATGGATAGGAAGAGAGAGAGAGAGAGAGAGAGAGAGAGAGAGAGACAGACAGACAGACAGACAGACAGACAGACAAACAGATAGATAGACAGACAGACAGAGATAAAATAGTCAGACAAGGTAGTCAGGTCGAGGACAAACTCTAATTCTGAAATCATGTGATATAATAATCTTGGTGGTGGATGTGGTGGTGGTGGTGGTGGCGGTAGTGGAGGAGGTGGTGGTGGTAGTGGTGGTGGAGGTAGATGTGGTGTTGGTGACGGCGGTGGAGGTGGCAGTTACCACGAGATAGGAGCCTTGCTAGGCAGACCACGTGGGTGAAAGCTGGTCGTGAGGTCGGATCTGGTGACTGATTTAGAGAAGCGGGGTTAGAGAGAAAGAGGCGGGGGTGGGGTGGGGGCGGGGACGAAAGACAGGGGAACAGGATATAGAGACAGAGAGGAAGGGAGGAAGAGAGCGAGGGGGAAGGAGAGGTACGGATGGAGAGAGAGGGGGGAAGCAGAGAAAGACGGAAGGAGAGAGATGGAACGAAGGAGAGAGGGAAGGAGGGAGAGAGGGAGGGAGAGAGAGAGAGAGGGGAAGGAGAGAGGTAGAGAGGGAAAGAGAGAGGGAGGGGGTGAGGAACATAGAGAAAGAGAGGGAGGAAGGGGATGAGAGGGAGATGGAAGGAGAGAGGTAGGAAGGTGTTGAGAGAGGGGGAGGGAGGAACAGAGAGAGGGAGAGAGAGAGAGAGGGAGGGGGAGAGTGGGAGATGGAAGTAGGTGGGGAGGGAGAGGGAGGGGGGAGACAGAGCGAGGTAGAGAGGAAGAGAGAGGGGAAGTGAGGGGGAGAGATGGAGATGGGAGGTAGGGAGGGAGAGAGAGGGGGGGAAGGGAAGAACAGAGAGAGGTAGAGAGGGGAGAGAGTGAGGGAGGGAGGGGAAGAGACAGGTGGGGAAGAGAGAGCTAGGGAAGGGGAGAGGGAGGGGGAGAGAGAAAGGTAGGAGGGGGAGATGGAAGTAGAAAAAGTAGGGAGACAGGAAGATATGGAGGGAGGGAGAGAGAGGAGGGAGGGAGTGGGAGTGGGATGAAGGTATGGAAAGAGAGAGCGAGAGAAGAAGGGAGGGTGAGAGAGGACAGGACAGAGAAAGGGTGAGTAGCGTGCGATGGAGAGAAGGTGGTAGGGAAAGAGAGAGGCAAAAGAGGTTCTCCCTCAACCCCCCCCCCCCCCCCCCATCCTCTCCCTCACCAAACAGACATCGTCTGGCATGTCATCACACAAGCTGACCCTCTGAACATCACAACATGACACAAAGGTGTTTTGTCAATACGTATTTCTTTTCGGTATATGTTGGTCTTTTGCAAGATAAAATAATTTTGTCTACTTCTAGGGGGAAATTACTTGTTACCGTGTATTTGCTTGTTTGCTAGAGTTGTCGCTTTATTCTGTTTCTTTAGATTTTGTCAATCGCCAGGGAAAACAATCGAATAGAATAGAATATGTCTTTATTATCAAGTGTACCGGGCTCACAAGGAATTTTGGGGGGATAGTACATAACAAGATACGAACATAAATCGAAAATCACACACACACACACACACACACACACACACACACAGATACAGTAGAAATTAGGATACATACAAGTGCATATCAATGTGAAAACTTGTGCATACTCACACATGCACGCACACACACACACACACACTCATACATACACGCGCGCGCGCGCGCTTTTTTTTCTCAAGGCCTGACTAAGCGCGTTGGGTTATGCTGCTGGTCAGGCATCTGCTTGGCAGATGTGGTGTAGCGTATATGGAGTTGACCGAACGCAGTGACGCCTCCTTGAGCTACTGATACTGGTACTGAATAGAAGCTGCATATTACATGTGGATGGGGCTGATGACTAGATCTTCAGGTAGATGGTTGTTGATTGCACAATTCTATTTATCATACTGGATTTGTTCGAGAGACATGGCACTGTTGACTGCTTTGGGGGAAAAAATCTATTGGCGAAGCGATTGGTTTTCGTCCTTATACTTCTGTACCGTCGACCAGAGGGGAGCATCTCGAAAATCCCAAAAGCTGGATGTGATTCGTCCTGGCTGATTGATTTTGCTTTTTTGAGTAGCCGCTTATAATATATGTCTCCTAGAGAAGGTAGATCAGCCCCGGTAATCTTGGTGGCAGTTTTTACGATTTTGTTAAGGGCTGCAGCTTCTGTCTTGGAAATGTTTCCGTACCAAACAGTAATAGCGTAGGCTAGCACACTTTCAATGACTGCTCGGTAGAAATCAACCATGATTTCTTTTTTTATTCCGAACTTTTTGAGGCGCCGAAGACAATGCAGGCGCTGTTGTGCTTTCTTAACAATTTTTTCCGTAGTTTTCTCCCATTTCAAATCGTTGGAAATGATCAGTCCGAGAAATTTAAAGTCGCTGATGATCTCTACTTGCTTGTCTTTAATGACAAGTGGTAAGGGGTCAGATCTGGTCTTCATGAAATCTAAAAATTGTGTTTATTGGGAAAGGGGAAATGAGTTGTGAATGCGTATCTACAATCCAACCCGAGTTCACTTTCTGTTTACTTTTGTTTTTGGCATCACCCTTTTGTTTGTGTGGTGTGTTGAGCCCAAAGACACTAAACTCTGGGTAGGAGCTGGCCAATGGCGAAAACCCTCCCCCCTCTGATGGGGATCAAACCAGTGTCCTTCCAGTCTCCAGTCCGCGACGCTAACCACTTCGCCACGATGTCCTACCTAGTCAACATTGATTTTATTCCTTGAGTTGTTCTGTTGCATTTTTTTTTTAACGATTATTCATATTTTAATAATGATCGTGCTTTATATGTTTAATGTACTCGAGCCAAAAGACATTTTTCCATGCAGTGAATTTACACACAATGAATTGTATCTTGTCTCGTCTTGTTTTATGTATGTCTTTTTAACAGTTTTTTTGTGTGTGTGTTTCGCCTTTGTCAAATACAGCATAACTTTAGATGAACAGGACAGTCCTGTCCTGATATCAGTATGAGGTGAATGTCGTCACAGCTCAAGTTTATGTATTCATTTTTAAACCAGAATAAACAGAATGGTTTTTATTGCTGGTGTTGACAAAAAGTAACAAATAGAAAAAAGGCACACACACAAAAAAACAACAACCCAACAACCAACAAACAAAAAAATCACACACACAGAAACAAACAAACAACAACAAAAAACAAACAACAAGAACAAAAACAACAACAACAACAACAAAACAACAACAAAAACAAAAACCCTAACAGATAAATGGAGTTAAACGAAGCAGAAACGTGGAGTGATGGCCTAGAGGTAACGCGTCCGCCCAGGAAGCGAGAGAATCTGACCGCGCTGGTTCGAATCACGGCTCAGCCGCCGATATTTTCTCCCCCTCCACTAGACCTTGAGTGGTGGTCTGGACGCTTAGTCATTCGGATGAGACGATAAACCGAGGTCCCGTGTGCAGCATGCACTTAGCGCACGTAAAAGAACGCACGGCAACAAAAGGGTTGTTCCTGGCAAAATTCTGTCGAAAAATCCACTTCGACAGGAAAAACAAATAAAACTTCAGGCAGGAAAAAATACAAAACAAAAAAATGGTTGGCGCTGTAGTGTAGCGACGCACTCTCCCTCGGGAGAGCAGCCCAATTTCCATACAGAAGAAATCTGTTGTGATAAAAAGAAATTCAAATACAAATACAAATTAACACACGGTGCCAGCAGAGAAGGAGATAAAACAAGAAACCAGGCTTAGGGGGCATCAGACAAACAAAGCGAGACAGTGCGACCGACTCTGGCAGACAATGCGGCATGGACCTGGCAGACAATGCGGCATGGACCTGGCAGACAATGCGGCATGGACCTGGCAGACAATGCGGCATGAACCTGGCAGACAATGCGGCATGGACCTGGCAGACAATGCGGCATGGTCCTGGCAGACAAAGCGGCATGGACCTACCATACCGTCCAGTCTGACCACACACCAGTAAAGATGATCCGCTTCAGTTTCAGTTTCTCAAGGAGGCGTCACTGCGTTCGGACAAATCCATTCACGCTACACCACATCTGTTAGGCAGCAGCATAACACAACGCACTTGTCAGACCTTGAGTGTACCTATCAGAGTGGATTTCTGTTGCTGCAGTTTTTTTTTTTAAAAAAAATTTTTATTTATTTATTATTTATTTTTTATACATAATTTGGCCATAGGACAACACCCTAGTTGCCATGGGGTTCTTTTTCAGTACGCCAAGTCCGTGCTGCACACGGGACCTCGATTTATCGTCTCATCCGAAAGACTAGACGCTCAGTTTGACTTTCCAGTCAAACTTAGGAGAAAGGGCGAGAGAGGGATTCGAACCTGCACCCTCACGGATTCTCTGTATTGGCTGAAGCTGAGCTTCTTACCGTTTTGCCACCCTTCTCTTAGATGATACCACAACTATGTGATCACACGGTATCATTATCATGAAAAACAGCAGCACCATTTCAGGAGAAAAAACAGCAAAAAACCCCCAAAACAAACAAACAAACAAAACACACACACACACACACACACACAAACAAAAAAACACGCATACACATGCATACGAACGCATCCCTCACACACACACACACACACACACACACACACACACACACACACACACACACAGAGATCATAGAATAAAGCAGCACCATGCATTGTCACGTGCACCATGTTGTCAATCTCGAACTGATGCGTCTCAAAGCTTATCGGTGGCTGGATGCAATGAACGTGCTGAGAATCCCTGTTTTCTTTCTCAACAACAATTGTGTTGTGTCGCGTTGCGTTGTGTTGCGTTGTAATGTATTGTGCTGCGTTGTTTTGCCTTGTGTTGTGTTGTGTTGTGTTGTATGTGTTTGTTCTGTATTGTTCATGTATTCTGTGTGGCTTGTTCAGGATTAAAGAGGCTATGCCAGTCTTGAATAATAGCTAATTTGTGTTTGCACATTTCTTCTGTCTTTGCTGCTGTGTGCACATATCAAATGATCGGTATAAGGACAGGCCCGGCGCTTCCTTTTTAGAGGAAGTGTCTGGGTTTGTTCCAATGTACCTATTATTTACCTGTGTGCTAGCTGAATCGACAGCGTAAGCAGCACTGACTTGAAGTTGTGTACCTTGTGAAAGGAGAGAGTTACCACTCTTTACTAGTTGTGTTGCGTTGTACTGTATTGTATTGTACTGTATCATATCGTAATGCTATTTCTTTCTGTCACAGCAGGTTTCTCTGTGTGAAACTCGGGCTGCTCTCCTCGAGGAGAACGCGTCGCAACAGTGTCAGCAAAACCCATGCTCTCTTTTTACTCTGCCTGCAAGGATACTAATTTTCCTATCAAAGTGAATTTTTTCTGTAGAGTTTTTGCCAGGGTCAACTATTTTGTTCCCGAAGGTTCTTTTACCTGCCGCACACAGGGACCTCGATTTATCGCCTCATCCGAAAGACTATATAGCGTTAAATCGTAGGCGGGAGTTTCAGTTTCAGTTTTTTAAGATGTCACTGCGTTCGGACAAATCCATTTGCGCTACACCACATCTGAGAAGCAGCATAACCCAACGCGCTTAGTCATGCATGTATGTATATTTGTATACTAATCAGAGGGGATTTCTTCTACAGGACTTTGCCAGAGGGCAACTCATTTAGTGTTGCCGTGGGTTCTTTTTTCAATGCGCTAAGTGCGTGCTGCACACGGGTCGCAGCTTTATCGTCTCATCCGAACGACTAGACGCTCAGTTTGACTTTCCAGTCAAACTTGAGAAAAAAGGGGATGAGAGCGGGATTCGAACCCAGACCCTCACGGGCACTGAATTGGCAGATGAGCGTCTTAACCATTCTGCCACATTCCTTCTTGCACAACACAAGGTTTACTGACTGTTCGTGATGTGATATTTATAAACACCAGAAGAAACAACGTATTCTAAAGTCTCAATATATTCTTTAAAATCAAAACGTAAGCAATATTTTCGCGGAAACAAACCAAAGCGCTTTCACACCCACCTTTTACACGGAACTACGAAACACTGTGATGAAAGACGAAACTAACTATAAAGAGACAGAAGGCTGGGGAAACTATGGAGATAAATAGAAGGGTATGGAGGAGCTGTTTAGGAAAGAGGTAGATTTTAAGGACAGAGATTAGGGAGAAGCTGTTTAGGTTTTATTGACAGAGATTAGGGAGAAGCTGTTTAGGTTTTAAGGACAGAGATTAGGGAGAGCTGTTTAGGAAAGAGGTAGGTTTTAAGGACAGAGGGTATAGAAGAGCTGTTTAGGAAAAGGGTAAGTTTTCAGGACAGATTTGTATAGAGGAGCTGTTTAGGAAAGGGGTAGGCTTTAAGGACAGAGATTAGGGAGAAGCTGTTTAGGAAAGAGGTAGGTTTTAAGGCCAGATGGTATAGAGGAGCTGTTTAGGAAAGAGGTAGGTTTTTAAGGACAGAGAATAGGGAGAAGCTGTTTAGGAAAGAGGTAGGTTTTTAAGGACAGAGATTAGGGAGAAGCTGTTTAGGAAAGAGGTAGGTTTTTAAGGATAGAGATTAGGGAGAAGCTGTTTAGGAAAGGGGTAGGTTTTTAAGGACAGAGATTAGGGAGAAGCTGTTTAGGAAAGAGATAGGTTTTTAAGGACAGAGAATAGGGAGAAGCTGTTTAGGAAAGAGGTAGGTTTTTAGGGACAGAGATTAGGGAGAAGTTGTTTAGGAAAGAGGTAGGTTTTTAAGGACAGAGATTTAGGAGAGCTGTTTAGGAAAGAGGTAGGCTTTAAGGACAGAGATTAGGGAGAAGCTGTTTAGGAAAGAGGTAGGTTTTAAGGCCAGATGGTATAGAGGAGCTGTTTAGGAAAGAGGTAGGTTTTTAAGGACAGAGATTTAGGAGAAGCTGTTTAGGAAAGAGGTAGGTTTTTAAGGACAGAGATTAGGGAGAAGCTGTTTAGGAAAGAGGTAGGTTTTTAAGGACAGAGATTTAGGAGAGCTGTTTAGGAAAGAGGTAGGTTTTTAAGGACAGAGATTAGGGAGAAGCTGTTTAGGAAAGAGGTAGGTTTTAAGGCCAGATGGTGTAGAGGAGCTGTTTAGGAAAGAGGTAGGTTTTAAGGCCAGATGGTGTAGAGAAGCTGTTTAGGAAAGAGGTAGGCTTTTAAGGACAGAGATTTAGGAGAGCTGTTTAGGAAAGAGGTAGGTTTTTAAGGACAGAGATTTAGGAGAGCTGTTTAGGAAAGAGGTAGGTTTTAAGGCCAGATGGTATAGAGAAGCTGTTTAGGAAAGAGGTAGGTTTTTAAGGACAGAGATTTAGGAGAAGCTGTTTAGGAAAGAGGTAGGTTTTAAGGACAGAGATTTAGGAGAGCTGTTTAGGAAAGAGGTAGGTTTTTAAGGACAGAGATTTAGGAGAGCTGTTTAGGAAAGAGGTAGGTTTTAAGGCCAGATGGTGTAGAGGAGCTGTTTAGGAAAGAGGTAGGTTTTAAGGCCAGATGGTATAGAGGAGCTGTTTAGGAAAGAGGTAGGTTTTAAGGCCAGATGGTATAGAGGAGCTGTTTAGGAAAGAGGTAGGTTTTAAGGCCAGATGGTATAGAGGAGCTGTTTAGGAAAGGGGTAGGTTTTTAAGGACAGAGATTAGGGAGAAGCTGTTTAGGAAAGAGGTAGGTTTTTAAGGACAGAGATTTAGGAGAGCTGTTTAGGAAAGAGGTAGGTTTTTAAGGACAGAGAATAGGGAGAAGCTGTTTAGGAAAGAGGTAGGTTTTTAAGGACAGAGATTAGGGAGAAGCTGTTTAGGAAAGAGGTAGGTTTTTAAGGACAGAGAATAGGGAGAAGTTGTTTAGGAAAGAGGTAGGTTTTAGGGCCAGATGGTATAGAGGAGCTGTTTAGGAATGTGGTAGGTTTTAAGGACAGACTTGAAAGAGCTGAGTGCAGGGTCTGACGAGGCGAAAGAGGGAGATCATTCCAGGTGCAAGGTTCAGAACTTGTTTGTTTGTTTGCTTTCTTCTGGTTTTGTTGTTGTTGTTGTTCTTTTGTTTGTTTGCAATTGTTTTGTTTTTGATTCTCTCTTTTGTTTCACTCGTGTGTGTGTGTGTGTGTGTGTGTGTGTGTGTGTGTGTGTGTGTGTGTGTGTGTGTGTGTGTGTGTGTGTGTGTTTATGTGTGTGTGTGTGTGAGTGTGTGTGTATTTATGTGCGTGTGTGCGTGCGTGCGCGCGCGCGCGCGCGCGCGCGCGCGCGTGTGTGTGTGTGTGTGTGTGTGTGTGTGTTTCTTTCTCTTCCTTTCTTTCTTTCATGCTTGCTTTCTTTCTTTCCCACCTACACCTCTCTCTCCTCTTTTTCTAATGGTTCTGTCTGTCTCTCTGTCTGTCTGTCTGTCTGTCTGTCTGTCTGTCTCTCAGATCCACCTCTCTCTCTATCTTACTACCCCCCTCTCCTGCTCTCTACCCTCTCCTTACATCTCATCCCCCCACCCCCTCTCCCCGCTTTTTACCCTCTCAGAATCCTCCTTCTCAAAATTCTCCTCAACTCCTGAACCTCTTTTTTCTTGTTGTTGTTAATTTCCCTCAAGAATCGCCCCGGGGACGTAATTTCATCAAGGGTCCCCTCATCTTTGCCCCATCACCGTCAAGAACTCGAGACGAGGGCACTGATCGATTGGTGGACAGCGTGGGCGTATGTGGGCGGGGCGGTGTCAGGACAAGACAGATAGGCGGCTAAAAGTGTGCCTGGTGATTTTATCGGGCTTGTTTGCCCTGATAGCCTTTTGCAGGGGTCCTTTGCTGCTAGCTCGGTTGCGTCAACAGACTGTCTGTCTGTAGGTATGTCTCTCTCTGTTTCTGTCTCTGTGTGTGTTTTGTCTGTCTGTCTGTCTGTCTCTGCCTATCTGTCTCTCTCTGTCTCCCTGTCTCTGTCTCTCTCTCTCCATCTCTTTCTGTGATTGTCAGTCTCTCTCTCCGTCTCTCTCTCTCCGTCTCTCTCTCTCTCTCTCTCTCTCTGTATCTCCCCACTCTCTCTCTCTCTCTCTCTTTCTCGATAAAAAAAACATTGCAGGCTTACTTTGTTAGCCTTTGTAACTAATATTTATTCATTCATATTAATTCTCTCTCTCTCTCTTTCTCTCTCTCTTTCTTTCTCTTCCTCTCCCTTTCCCCTCTGTCTCTCTCCCGCCTCCTCTGTCTCTCTCTGCACATCAAAATCACAGAGCAGCATGTACACATGCATATATTCTCCCTTCCCTCTCTCTCTCTTCCTCCCTCTCTCTTTCTCTGCCTTTGCCTGTGACAGAATGACAGAACAAAAATACACACACGCACATAACACGCAATGACAAACCACCATTTCCTCAGTGGAGACCATTAATTAACTATTGCTGAATACGGCGGATACATGGGATGTCTGCCTCTCTGATAAACCCAACCCCCCCACCACCACTCACCCCCCACCCACCCCACCCCTGCGGGCTCTATGTTGAAAACAAGTTAATACAGTCTGCCAAGGAGGGATGGGATTTCCGTGTTCTCCCCCACCCCCTTTTCCTTAATTGGTCTTCTCATTAGTTCTGTGGTTCGTGTGCCGATGGCGCGGCGTAGGAGTTCCGTTGCTGAGGCAGCGCTGGACGGAAGAGTCCACGTAGGACTGGTTTCTCGTATTGACTGATTGCTGGCTATCTGCATGATATCCAGAGGTCTGGCCAAAAACAACCCTCCGAGGAACAGTTGAGGGAGGGGGACGGAAGAGAAGACAGACAAAAATACAATCGTTGGACTGACAACATTGCAGAATGGACAGGAACACCATTTGCAGAGACCCAGGCTTTGACACACAACTGACAGACCTGGAGGAGTCCGGTGAATAGTTCTTCTGTGCGACGCCCAAATGACTTCACAGAGGAGGAGGAGGGGGAGGAGGAGGAGAAGAAGAAGAAGAAGAAGAAGAGTTTCTCAAGGAGGCGTCACTCCGTTCAGACAAATCAATATACGCTACACCACATCTGCTAGGCAGGTGCTTGACCAGCAGCATAACCCAGCGCGTTTGGTCAGGCCTTGAGTGCATGCCTACATATCTGTGTACATATCTGAGTGCATTTCTTCTAAGGAATTTTGAGGACAACACTCTTCGTTGCCATGGGTTCTTTTCCAGTGCGCCAAGTGCGTGCTGCACACAGGACCTCAGTTTATCGTCTCATCCGAATAACTGGACGCTCAGTTTGATTTTCCAGTCAAACTTGGAAGAAAGGGCGAGAGCGGTTTTCGAACCCAGACCCTCACAGAATCTCTGTAATGGAAATGAACGACTTAAGCATTCTGCTACCTTCTTCCTATAGCAGAAGAAGAAGAAGAAGAGTATTACATCAAAACTGTATAGCTAGCTCGATGAAGATCACATTCCGCCCCCCGCTCCTAACCTATTTTACAATTTCCGAAAGAAATCAATATATTATTCTAAATAAGGATGAATTGGTCTTTTTGCAGTTTTTTTCTTCCACTTGATTAATAATCTTTACGTGAAGTGAGAGAGACCAGGGTGACTTAGTTTTTAAATCTGGTTTTAACTGACCTTTATTTGGGTTCACTTCACTCGTTTTAAGAGCTGATGGGTTATCAAATCTAAAATGACGCATTTGCGATGGACTGGGTTATAAACAACATGATTGGATAAACAATGCGATTTGATTGGATTTTTTTTCATATTTAATCCTCTTCTTTTTAATCAAATTGTCATTAAAGCTATTCTTCAAAGTTTTATTGCATTTATGCTTTCATTTATGCTTTGTTGTTTCATTACATCATGGAAGGATATGTTGGTCAGATCTGCCTGTTACCATATATCTCTCTCTTTCAAATCATTTGGGAGGATTAATATCGAAAAGAATATCACACACGCAAGCACACTTAACAAACACACATACACACACGCGCGTTCAGGGGGCCTAGTTACTTGCAGAACATTGCAAACCAAAGCACGCACATACGCGCACACACACGCACACATGCATCAATACATTTGTGTGTGCGTGTGTGTGTGTGCGCGCGCGCACACACACACACACACACACACACAGAGGTAGAGAGAGAGAGAGAGAGAGAGAGAGAGAGAGAGAGAGAGGTCCAATATTAAAGTGAAAAGACGTTAAATCAAAGATATACACACATACACACGAGCGTGCGTTGCACACATGCACACGCACACGCGGGCACACGCGCACAGATAAACACGCACGGGTGTTAACAAGAAGTGCTGCAAATGCTACACGTTAAGAATAACACCAAGTTGTCTCATACTGAAGTTAACACAAACTAGGTGGAGTTGAAAATAGTTCGCGGAACTGCAGTCCAGACAGGTTCGTGTTTATGTGAAACACTTTTTGTTCCTGTTTCGTTGTTTTTTTGTGTTTTGTTTTCTTTTTTTTGTCATGACTGAGCTCTCCAGGCCCCTCCCCCCCTTCTCCCCCCCCCCCCCCCCCCCCGCAGCCCCCCCCCTCCCCCTTTTTTTTCTGCCCCGTCATCTGCACCGTTTCAGTGGCGATACTCCCATGCCGCTCATTCCGAGTTCCACCCCCCCGCCCCCCCCCCCCCCCCCCCCCCCCGCCAGTCCCAGCGTCGGCAGTCCACAGGGAATTATTGATGTTGGGTCGCCAGGAGGCCACTCACCTGAGAAGACACTGCGCTGCTGCTGTGAGTCGCTTTGGTGGTGTTCAGTCGTGCCTGTTTGTAGTTAATATGCGCAGGGCACCACCTCTTGATTCCTCTACTGACGACAATGATGGCTTTGTCGCGGAGTCAGACTTGGTGGGCGTACCCCTCCCCATCCCACCCCAACCCCCCACTGCCCCCCTTCCCCCCCCATCCAAACCCCCGCCACCCCAGAGTGGAGACCGCCACCACGTCCCTCCAGCGACAGTCCCCCATGAATCTGCCGACATCGAAGACCTTGATTGGGACTCACCCCAAGCACGGAAGTGGCGGGATGTCGACATTGAGGTGACAGTGAGAGCAGGGTACAACAGGCCACAGACAGGTAAAATTTAAGTTACCGAAAGGGCAAGAGAGAGTGAGAGACAGAAACAATGCAACACAGCACAACACAACACAAAAGTGCAATGCAATGCAATACAATGCAACACAACACAACACAATTCAATACAAGACTAGGCCATTGTTTCACAGACACTGACAGGCAGACGGACAGACAGACACAGCGAATCCTATACTGGCCTCCATTTGGGAGAGAAGGTGGAATAACAGACCAAAAAAAAAAAAAAAGAAAAAAAAAGGTGGAACCATAAAGAAATCGAGCGAACGAAAAAGAAAAAAAAAGGGGGAACCTGGTTTAACAACTGGGGTGGGGAGCTGTTTCTGATACCGCTTGTTTAGACAGACATCTTTGCCACTGGACCGGTGAAGGGTCACACGAATGCCTCCCCTTGTCAGATTCTGCCCCTAGAAGATTTTTGGAACACACTTGCTACAAACCGAGTGTGTGGTTTTCATCATTGCTTTTTTTTTTTTTATTTGTCTGCTTTGCTTTTATTTGTTTTGTTTTTTTTGTGTGTGTTAAAATCGAGCGTATTGTTGTTGTTGTTTGTTTTATATTGTTTGTTTATGATGTTTTGTTTATTTGTTTTATCCTGGAATCGATCTCAGAGAGTCAGGAGAGAGAGAGAGAGAGAGAGAGAGAGAGAGAGAGAGAGAGAGAGAAGCGGGTGGGAAGGGGGGGAACCAGAGCCAGAGAGGAGGAGGGAAACAGAGAGAAGGATAGACAGAGACAGTGGGACACAGAGAGAGGCAGAAAGAATGGTGGGTACAGAGAGAGAGGGGCGGGGGTCGGGGGGTGGGGGTGGGGGGACAGGGACACATAGAGAGAGAGGAGATAGTGAGTGAGATATTAGGGGAAAGACAGAAAGAGAGATTCCAGATTCCAGATTCCAGATGGTTTAATGTTCATAAGTCATCAGGCTCCTAACATAGTCAACAATAACAGACAGTATTCTAGTACATTACAATTTTGCTTGGACTCTGATTACACAAACCTACAATTTACTTAGCTGACAAGTGGATAAGTCTCTCACACACAAACACACACACACACACACACACACACACACACACACACACACACACACACTCTCTCACTCACTCACTCACACACACACACACAAACCGCGCGCACGCGCGTGCGATGCATCCTTCATTTGAATTGAGTTGTGGCCTGCGGCTCACACCTGCACTGCATTGTATGGATATTCGTCTAGAACAGGGACAGCAAATAATCATTTGATTAGCTCCATCAATATGTCACGCTTTTTCTCAGCGTAAAATACAAAATGGGCTAGATTATGCATTGACATTACATCAGGGCATTGCATTAAATCACTGAATTGCTCTTCATTAATTGTGTTTGATCCAAAATAATGATACCGTAATTCTTTGTAGCATGGACAAATACAAATAAAATGTACTTCATTTTCTATTTGATCTTTGCAAAAACTACATAAAACCCTTTGTGTATTGTCTTGAACAAATCGAAAAGCGTTTGCGTTGAGAGGAAGAACACCCATTCTGAGTTTTGCGATCATATCTCTAAAACGTTTTATTCTAATATTATCTATGTAAGGTTCGGGGAAAAAATTTGACTTGAAAGTTGAATACAGCGAAAATCTCTCGCTGGTGACAGAAAGAGAGAGAAAGGGAGAGAGACAGAGAGAGAGACAGAGAGAGAGACAGAGGGAGAGAGAAGGAAAGAATGTTTTTATTCTGAGGGTAACAGATTAAGCGGACATGCTTTTTTCTGTATCCAGCCTTCGAAAACAAAGAAAGAAAATATAGATAAATATTCCAATGGAGTCTCTCTGACTCTCTCCCCCCCCGCCCCCCCCTCCCCTTCTTATGGATCTGTGGTCTGACAATTAAAATATTTCGACTTCGACTTCTCTCCCTTCCTTATCCGTTACAAGCTCATCACTGTCAGCGGTACAAAGTCGGTGAGTGATGAGGAGAGGGTGGATGAGGGAGGGGGAGAGAAGTGAAGGAGAAGGGGAAGGGCGTGTGGCGGGGTTGTGGGGGGAGGGGGAGGGTCGGTGTGGCAGGCTGGGAGGGGGGTTGTGGGGGTGGATGTGGAAAGACCAGTCCTGTGTGTGGAAAGAGGCAGCGCGTCACAGTGGCGTGTCATAATAGGCGGGCAATGATGTCAATGATGATGATGATGACGATTATGATGATGATGACGACGACGACACCGAAGAAGAAGGAGGAGGAGGAGGAGGAGAAGAGGAAGAAGAAGAACTACAACAACACAGGAAGTACAAGAACAGACTGAGAAGCAGACAGACAGGACAGAGAGAGAGAGGAGTGCAGAGGAAAGGGGAATTAATTCAGATCGAACCCACACACATACCCCTCCCGACCCCTGTCCCCCACGCCACCCTCACCAACCCCCCAAAACATTTCCTGCGGCAATTTCCATGCCTGCTGGCCCGAAAGTCTCCCCCGCAAATGAAAGCAATAAACGTTTTATCTCCCTGCAGATGATGAAATACTACCCAGCTATTTCTTCCCTAAAACAGCTTGGTGGTTTGTTTTTGTTGTTGTTGCTAACGAATTGATTCAATGTCTTCATTTCCAATGTTAAAGATCGAAGAAATCAAATCAGTTCAAGTTGTTGGCGTTGTTATTGACAGTTCAATTTCAGTTTAAAGGAAATGTCAAAGCGTGTGGACTGATCCATTTGCGCTACACCACATCTGCTGTTTAACCCTTTCACTGCCAAACTCGCATTTATGCACAAGCTGGGCAGAGGACACATGTCACTGAAAGGTGACCAGATCATGGGTCTGTTATCCATGAACCTACTGCTCTTATGGTTCGATGGTAGGATAGGCCATATTTTCTACACATCACAGGGGGAATCCCTAGCTATTAAATTCCAAGACACCATCTTCTCTGTGCTTATAGCACAAGGGAATTTTGCTCACTAAATTGACTGGCGGTAAAAGGGTTAAAAGCAAAAGGAGCGGTTGCCTAGCCTTCGCTTAAAACCAACGCGCCTTGAGAATGATTTAACATGGTATGAGCATTATGATTAATTTGTGGAAAAGAATGTCTTAAGAATTGTTCAGTTATAAAACAAAATTAACTTCTTTTTTGAAAACAAATACACACGCCTTGGTTACTTTCATGCTCGCGTACAGTCAATCATTGGTTGTGTATCTACAATGTGAATTCAGCTGGCGCTTGAAAAACAACAACCCCAAAACCAACAAAAAACAACCTTGGTAGATTGCGCAAGCGTGCTTTAAAATTAGTTCTTTTAAAGTCATGTTCATAAACTCAGTGGGAATAAATGTAACCAGATATTCTACCACTGAAGCTAAATTTGAATACTGTGAGGCTGATTTTATGCACAAAATAGTAACTGGTAACACACCTCCTTTAATTGTTAATAATTTCCAAGTAAACGACAAAAGACATTTTCATAAGCTAATAATGCCTCTTCCCAGGGCTGAATTTTTTTTTTTAATATCTGGAATAATCTACGATCACACACACACACACACACACACACACACACACACACACACACACACACACACACACACACACACACACACACACACACACAACCCCCCCCCCAAAAAAAAAAAAAAAAAAAAAAAGCCTAACCACAACTTCAAGCAGCGAATCTAATCACAAAACAGACAGACACCCATCACACAAATTATAATTCCTTCGGGTGAAATTTGAAAAAAAAAAAAAAAAAAAAAAAAATCTGTTCTGCCCAAGGCGGGCAAGATCCAGGAATGCAATGTTTGTTGTGTTTGTACAACCATGTGGTGTTGTGTTTGTACAACCATGTGGTGTTGTGTTTGTACAGCCATGTGGTGTTGTGTTTGTACAACCATGTCGTGTTCTGTTTGTACAACCATGTGGTGTTGTGTTTGTACAACCATGTGGTGTTGTGTTTGTACAACCATGTGGTGTTGTGTTTGTACAACCATGTGGTGTTGTGTTTGTACAGCCATGTGCTGTGTTTGTACAACCATGTGGTGTTCTGTTTGTACAACCATGTGGTGTTGTGTTTGTACAACCATGTGGTGTTCTGTTCGTACAACCATGTCGTGTTCTGTTTGTACAACCATGTCGTGTTCTGTTTGTACAACCATGTGGTGTTCTGTTTGTACAACCATGTCGTGTTCTGTTCGTACAACCATGTCGTGTTGTGTTTGTACAACCATGTAGTGTTCTGTTTGTACAACCATGTGGGCACCTGTTGTGGACAGCGTTGTAAAAACCGCGCGCACGTGCTTGATGTTCTGATCACCTATTTTGTGTTTGCATCGCATTCTGTTTTTGGATGATGTATTATACTTGTGTGTGACAAGTTACGCCTTTGAACAATTGGCGTGGGTTTCATATCGTTCTCTCTGTCTATCTGTCCACCTACTTTCCTGTTTGTGCGTCCGTGTGTGTGCGGGGGTGGGGGTGGGGGGGCAGTGGGGGGGAGGGGAGGGGAGGAGGGGGGTTGTTTGCGAATGGAGGATTTGTCTTGAGCTGTGGTGACTGCATGCCTTTCGTTTCGTTGATCTAACCTGTGTTTTCTTTTGCTCTGTTGTGGGCGGGATGGTGATGATGGTGGTGGTGGTAGTGGTGGTGGTGGTGGTGGTGTGTGTGTGTGGTGGTGGTGGTGGGGGGGTTAATCGGGAAGTAGGGAGGTTGATGGAAGCGATGTATGGGTTTTCGTTGCGTTTTGATCTGTGTTTTATTTCATTTTAGTTACAGTTTGATTCTTTTACTGTCCCACTTTGGGGCAGGACTTGGTATAAAAAACAACAAAACAACAACAACAAATCATGTGCCTTTCTTACCTACTACACTGTGTCTCGTCTCGTCTCGTCTCGTCTTGTCTTGTCTGGTCTTGTCTTGTCTTGTCTGGTCTTGCGAAACATGTAATAGAATTATTCGTGTTTATTGTAGGCTGCAAACAACACTGCAAAAGCTTTTAAACTCTTGCCCACTGCACAGTTTACGCGCGCTTTTGAATATAATGTCAGCGTTATTTCCAATAGCAAGGACTGCGGGAGAATCCCTGAAGCGTCAGAATTGCTCGGTGGGTCAAGCACCCAACTCATATTCAGAGGGCTGTGAGTTCGAAATACGGTGTAACAGCATCAAACAACCCTGTGACGGGGTTTACCCACGGGGCCATTCTGGTCAAACCTCAACACACCAACCCCCTAGTTAGAAATTGCCCCCTTTACATGGTTTAATCAATAATCTGAAAAAGGAAGGCAGTGTTTTTGGGCAAGCCTTTACTGACTTCTCACCATCGCTGCCCACCATGTCCATAATAACTCAATGAAGGCAAACGTGGGGAAGTTATACTCTGATAGCTTGTAATGGTTCTAACCGGGCCAAATTTACCCTCGGGGGTCATTTCAAACTGGCCTAGATGACGCCATCTCCATTACAAGTGGGGTGTTGGCCTGGTGGCAACACCCCCGCCTAGGAGGCGAGAGAATCTGAGCGAACTGGTTCCAGTACCACAGTCGTCAATATTTTCTCCGCCTCCAGCAGACCTTGAGTGGTGGTCTGGACGCTAGTCAATCGGATGAGACGATAGACCAGGGTCCCGCGTGCAGTGTGCACTGAGCGCACGTAAAAGAACCCACGGCAACAAAAGAGTTGTCCCTGGCAAAATTCTGTAGAAAAACCCACTTCGATAGGAAAACAAATAAAATTGCAGGCAGAAAAAAATACAAAAAAATGGGTGGCGCTCTCAGTGTGGCTACGCGATCTCCCTGGGGAAAGCAGCCCGCACACAGAGAAATCTGTTGTGATAAAAAGAGTAATACAGTATAATACGAGGAAGGGGGCGGGGGGTATCTAACTAGGGGGTCAGTTCTGACCAGTTCAAAGTCACCCCAGAGAGTCATTCCAGGCTTATCTACATCGACCACGGGGTTATTCTGGGCTACCTAGCCAGTTTTAACTCCGTAGTAAAAATCAGCTGGGGTACGAATAAGCTCTACACCGGGTTCCTGAATTGAAAATCGGCATTGTCGCTGCCCATCTTAACGTGTCTTCATCCCCACCCATCCCACAGCGGCTACAATCAAGTGGACGATTACTCTGCCGTTTCGTGGGATTGCGTTGCGTGTGGAAGTCGTTGACAGGGAAGAGAGAGCGGGATCCTAAAGGTTAATGGCTACTTTAAGAGGCGCCGTGACAAAATCGGTTAGGCGTTGGATTCCTGACCCAGTGTTCACCAGTGATCAGGGTTCCAGGCCCCGTTTCGGCATGGTGCTGTGTCCTTGGGAAAGGCGCTTTACTCCGATTTTCCTCACTCCACCCACGTGTGGATGGGAGCCTGAGTTCAACTGGGGAAGATTAAAACGGCGAAAGGAGAGGCCTGGGCCCTGCCTTCCTATGCCGAGCCATAGACAGAGTGGATATCAATCATGACTATCAATGACTATCATGCAATTCAATTTATTTCGTTAATCACATTACAATACTGCTCCTTATTTATCTGGGGGTCTTGTTTATGTTATAAAAACATACAGAAAAAAGAGATGCTTGTTTCTTTCACACCGTTCTTGAAATAAGATTCTATGTATTCATTTGTTCTATCTCCCTCTCTCTCCCTCTTTCCCTCTCTTTGTCTCTGGAAGGAGGGTGAGGGAGGTTTTCTGCTGATACCGCACCTGCTCTTGATCTCCCAATGGCGTCGATGCTCTCGATGGCATCGGACCAACTCCAACACAAGAGACAGTGACCGATCACGATCTATCAGTTAAACACACACACACACACATACGCACACCACACGCACGCACACGCGCACGCACACACACACATGCACAACACATACATACACACAAACACACACACACACACACACACACACCCACACACACTCCCCACAACACAACCACAACAGACAGTGACCGATCACGATCTATCAGTTAAACACACACACACACACACACACATACGCACACCACACGCACGCACACGCGCACGCACACACACACACACACATGCACAACACAAACATACACACACACACACACACACACACACACACACACACACACACACACACACACACACTCCCCACTACACAACCACAACAGACAGTGAACGATCAGGAGCTAAGTATCAATCTCGAATGCGTCTGACCATCCACGTGTACCCACTGCCTGACAATCCCGGAAGATCAGAATCCAGACAGCACGGAGAGGAGATATTACCCAAAAGCAACTGGCCTTACAACTGCGTTGGAGTTGGTCTGATGCCATTTGGGAGCATCGTGAGCAGATGCGGTGTTGTCACTAGAAAACGCCCCCACCATGACAACCCCTACCCCCTTCCCAGATTCGGCCTGGATGATTTGACTGTGGGACCCAAGAACAATTTATGTAGACATATATCCAAACATAAGGTGAAAGATAAATCATTTTCAAGGTGATCTGTTAGTTACCATTATTTCTTTCTAGATACCTTTTTTTTTTAATCTTGTTGACGGGCGCAATAGCCGAGTTGTTAAAGCGTTGGACTTTTCAATTTAAGTGTCCCGGGTTCGAATCTTGGTAACGGCGCCTGGTGGGTAATGGGTGGAGATTTTTCTGATCTCCCAGGTCAACATAAATATGTGCACAACTGCTAGTGCCTGAACCCCCTTCGTGTGTATACGCAAGCAGAAGATCAAATACGCACGTTAAAGATCCTGTAATCCATGTCAGCGTTCGGTGGGTTATGGAAACAAGAACATACCCAGCATGCACACACCCGGAAACCGAGTATGGCTGCCTACTCGTGTACATACGAGTGAACGTGGGAGTTGCAGCCCACGAACAAAGAAGAAGATTGTCTTGTTTTCCTCCTATTACTTCACTCTTCATTGGCTGCTTTGGCAAAATCATGGGATTGTGACTTTCCCCGCTATGACTGAGAACACCACCAGACCATGACTGGTGTCTCTGGATCACCTGCCATGAGGGATGCCAGGTCACTGGCTGTGCCAAAGCCGGGATACCTGAGGAGTCCACAGGGGACGGAACTTCAGTCATGTCAGGCATTAACTTCCAGTTGCAGTCTTTGAAGGAATTCTGTAATTATTTTTTCACATTTTCCGTTTTTCATCTTTGCAAAGTTATTTTGAAATATCGAAAGAGTTGTTGATTTGTACTTGATTTCCTATACTATAAAGTTGTACACACGCACACACACACACACACACACACACACACACACACACACACACACACTATATATATATGATCTATATAGATCTATATAGATCTGTCTATCTATCTATCTATCTATACATATTCATATATATATATATATATATATATATATGAATATGTATAGATAGATAGATAGATAGACAGATCGGTAGATTTTTTTTTTCGCTCATTACTAAAAATTCATCTTTAATTCATCTTTTTAAAACCTATCTATAAGCACTCTCAGCTTCATTGTTCTCCATCACCACCTATGTCAGCTCACTTTGGATGTAAGTAGAGTAGGAAAGGGAGAGTGTGTGTGTGGAGGGGAGGACCACATCAGAAAGAATGGTCATGAATGTTTTATGTAACTTGTGATTTTTTTTTTCATGTAAAGCGCCCTGAGCTCTTAAAGAGAAAGGACGCTATATATATGTACATCACACACACACACACACACACACACACACACACACACACACACATATGTATATATATATATATATATATTCCTGGGTACTGCGTAGTGAATGGGAGTGTAGGTGAGGGAGTAAAAGTTCAAATCCATGCTTGACTAAAACAAAAAACATGGGATCAAAGCCTTCTTGCTGAAATGGGCCTCTGAATGCATTCTCTGTCCTAAACGTATCCTGGGGTTACTTAAAAAAAAAAAGGGGGTTAAAAGTCCCATGGCCTTTTAGCGCCATAGAGGCAGTGAAATCACGCCCACTGTGTCTATGACCATTCAAAGGAAGGCGGGGCCCAGTCCTCCACTTCCTCTGTTTTAACCATCACCAATAGAAATCAGGTACCCCTTCACACCTGGGTGGAGTGAGGAAAATTTCTCTTGTTTATCACAACAGATTTCTCTGTGTGAAATTCGGGCTGCTCTCTCCAGGGAGAGCGCGTCGCTACACTACAGCGCCACCCCCCCCCCGCCCCCCCCTCCCCTTTTTTTTTTCCTGTGTGCAGTTTTATTTGTTTTTCCTATCGAAGTGGATTTTTCTTCAGAATTTTGCCAGGAACAGCCCTTTTGTTGCCATGGGTTCTTTTATGTGCGCTAAGTGCATGGTGCACACGGGACCTCGGTTTATCGTCTCATCCGAATGACTAGCGTCCAGACCACCACTCAAGGTCTAGTGGAGGGGGAGAAAATATCGGTGGCTGAGCTGTGATTCGAACCAGCGCGCTCAGATTCTCTAGCTTCCTAGGCGGACGCGTTACCTTTAGGCCATCACTCCACAGAGTCAAGTGCCTTTCCCCGAGGACACAACACCATGCCGAAACGGGGCCTCGAACCCTGATCACTGGTGAACACTGGACCAGAACTCCAACGCTTGACCAATACCTGCTACAGCGCTTCCAGCTTTCTGGGGGTACATTTTGACAAAACACAACACCAGCTTCTATCCATTGTGCCCGTTTTTCTGTCGAATGCTGGCAACCCTAAAGGTATCCGTGTGGTATGCATTTTGGACAGACGCCAGATTTATTAGCTCAAGGGCAAGAGAGAGAGAGAGAGAGAGAGAGAGAGACAGAGAGAGAGACACAGAGAGACAGAGAGAGAGTAAAAAATATTCAAATGTCAGGTCTCTGGCCCATAACATGAGTGATGACA
This sequence comes from Babylonia areolata, assembly GCF_041734735.1. NCBI lineage: Eukaryota > Metazoa > Mollusca > Gastropoda > Neogastropoda > Buccinidae > Babylonia > Babylonia areolata. The sequence goes on along the minus strand of NC_134900.1, from coordinate 24,051,597 downwards.
TGAGGAAATGTTTACATTTTTGTAGCTTGCGTCCGCACATTCATTGCTTTGTGAACAAAACTAGACAGCTTAATTAACTAAAACAGGTTCATTAGTACCAGACATAAGTAAGCAGAATTTAAACACACAAGAGAGGGAGAGAGAATGTGAGGGGGGAGCAAGGGTGAATGTGGGGAGAGGGGGTAGAAGCAGTACAGGAGAGATGACCTGCCTCTCTCTGTCTCTCTGTGTGTCTCTGTCTCTCTCTATGTCTGTCTCATTCTCTGTTTCTTGTCTCTTTCTCTGTCTCTCTCTATCTCCGTGTCTCTGTCTCTCTCTATCTCTATGTTTCTGTCTCTCTATGTGTCTAGGTCTCTCTTTGTGTCTCTTGTATCTTTTCCAGTATCATTCTGTCTATCTGTGTCTCTGTCTCTCTCTGTGTCTATCTCTGTGTCTCTGTCTCTTCCTCTCTATCTGTGTCTCTTACTCTATCGCTTTTTCTGTCTCTATCGCTGTCTCTGTCTCTCTCTATCTCTGTCTCTCTGTCTATCTCTGTCTACCTCTGTCTCTCACTCTGTCTCTCTGTTTCTCTCCTCTCTCTCTCTGTCCCTCTGTCTCTGTCTCTCTTTCTCTCTAGTACTAATGAATCTGTTTTATCTAAGCTGTAAGCCAAAAGCCTGACATTAAAATATTTTTGACTTTGACTTGACTCTCTCTCTCTCTGTGACACAGCACTGTGACGAAACAAGGTCTCGAACCTTGGTCACTGGAGAACACTGGATCAGACTGAAGTCCGACGCAAAACCGAGTCTCTCATGGCACCCCCATCCCTTTCCGCTCCACAAAAAAATCGTCACCATTATCATGAACAGTATCATCAAATGGGCGCTGAATGCACTCACTGCCTAAGAAGTATCCAGGGGCACATTGTGGAAAATACATGTCTCCAGATTTAGTAGGAGAGGGGGGGAAAAAAAGAGGGGTGGAGGTGGGGGGTACGATTGGCAGTGGTACACAGACGATAGAGCAGACAGGAGGAGAGGGTCAGTTCTGCAACCTAATGATGCCTATTAACTCTGTCTGTCCATCTGTCTGTCTGTCTGTCTCTGTCTCTGTCTGTCTTCTCTGCATCTCTTTGTCTCTCTCTGTGTCTCTGTGTGTGTGTCTCTCTCTCCCTTCTCTGTCTCTCTCTCTTCTGTGCCTCTGTCTCCCTCTCTCTGTGCCTCTGTCTGTGTCTCCCTCTCTCTGTGCCTCTGTCTGTCTCCATCTCTCTGTGCCTCTGTCTCCCTCTCTCTGTGCCCTCTGTCTCTGTCTCCCTCTCTCTGTGCCTCTGTCTCCCTCTCTCTGTGCCCTCTGTCTCTGTCTCCCTCTCTCTGTGCCTCTGTCTCCCTCTCTCTGTGCCCTCTGTCTCTGTCTCCCTCTCTCTGTGCCTCTGTCTCCCTCTCTCTGTGGCCTCTGTCTCCCTCTCTCTGTGCCTCTGTCTGTGTCTCCCTCTCTCTGTGCCTCTGTCTCCCTCTCTCTGTGCCTCTGTCTGTCTCCCTCTCTCTGTGCCTCTGTCTGTCTCCCTCTCTCTGTGCCTCTGTCTCCCTCTCTCTGTGCCTCTGTCTGTCTCCCTCTCTCTGTGCCTCTGTCTCCCTCTCTCTGTGCCTCTATCTCCCTCTCTCTGTGCCTCTGTCTGTCTCCATCTCTCTGTGCCTCTGTCTCCCTCTCTCTGTGCCTCTGTCTGTGTCTCCCTCTCTCTGTGCCTCTGTCTGTGTCTCCCTCTCTCTGTGCCTCTGTCTCTCTGTGTCCTTCTGTCTTTCTCTCCGACTGTCTGTCATGTTCGCGTCATTCATAGTAGGGCCAGAGGGGGAGGGGGGGGAGGGGGGGTTGCGGTGATGGTGGGAGGAGGGAGAGGGGGTGTTGTAGTGTTGGTTGGAGGATGGGGGAGGAGGGGGGTCTTGTGGCGAATGTGAGGGGAAGGGGGAAGGGAGGATGGGGGAGGGTGGCAACCCTGTCATTCAGGGCAGGACGTCACAGTCGTATTCTGCCTTCTGCTTACTGCTGATGACGCTTCTGATGATGTTGATGATGATGGTGATGATGTTGATGATGATGGTCATTGTAGTGGTGGTGGCGGTGGGGTGGTGGTGATGATGATGATGATGATAATGATGATGATGATGATGGTCATGGTAGTGGTGGTGGCGGTGGAGGTGGTGATGATGATGATGATGATGATGATGGTCATAATGATGATGGTCATGGTGGTGGTGGTGGTGGTGATGATGATGATGATGACGATGACGACGACGACGATGATGATGTTGATGATGATGGTGGTCATAATGATGATGATGGTGATGGTGATGGTGATGGTGGTGGTGGTGGTGGTAATGATGATAATGATGATGGTGGTGGTGGTGGTGATGATGATGATGATGGTGGTGGTAGTGGTGGTGATGATGATGATGATGATGACGATGGTCATGGTGGTGGTGGTGGTGGTGGTGATGATGATGATGATGATGATGATGATGACGACGACGATGATAATGATGTTGATGATGATGGTGGTCATAATGATGATAATGGTGATGGTGGTGGTGGTGTGGGTGGTGGTGGTCGTAATGATGATGATGATGATGGTGATGGTGGTGGTGGTGGTGATGATGATGATGATGGTGGTGGTGGTGATGATGATGATGGTAGTGGTGGTGGCGGTGGAGGAGGTGGTGGTGATGATGATGATGATGATGATGACGACGACGATGATGATAATGATGTTGATGATGATGGTGGTCATAATGATGATGGTGGTGGTGGTGGCGGTGGTGGTGGTGGTGATGATGATGATGGTCATAATGATGATGGTGGTGGTGGTGGTGGCGGTAGAGGTTCGTGGTGATGATGATGATGATGGTGGTGATCATGGAAGTCGTGGTGGTGATGATGATGGTGGTCATAAGGATGATGGTCGTGGTGGTGGTGGTGATGATGATTATGATGACGACGACGACGACGATGATGATGTTGATAATGATGGTCATAATGATGATGATGGTTATGGTGGTGGTGGTGGTGGTGGTGATTATGATGATGATGATCGTGGTGGTGGTGTTGATGATGATGATGATGAAGATGGTGGTGGTGGTGGTGGTGGTGGAGGTGATGATGATGATACGATGATGATGGTGGTGGAGGTTCGTGGTGATGATGGCGATGATGATGATGGTAGTGGTGGTTGCGGTGGTGGTAGTAGTGGTGGTGGTGACGATGATGATGATACGATGATGATGGTGGTGGTGGTGGTGGTGACGATGATAATGATGATGATAATAATGATGATGATGATGATGGTGGTGGTGGTGGTGGTGGTGACGACGACGATGATGATGTTGGTCATGGTAGTGGTGGTGATGATGGTTATGATGATGATGATGATGATGATGATGGTCGTGGTGGTGATGATGATGATGGTGATGATGATAATGACAATGATAACGATAATGATGATAATGTTGACGATGGTGATGCTCCACCACTGTCACTGTGGTCTCTCATTGCACGTTTTTCTCCTTGCTTTCTCTCCCCCTCAGACTCGCATGCACCACACGGTCCAGTTCTCTTTTGATGCGAGCAAAGAGCCAGATGGCAGGGAGAGAGACAAACTGGCGATGAACGAAAAGACAGACAGCGCAGTTTGTTGTGTTTCATTTGCATTTTATTTGTATTTGTATTTCTTTTTATCACAACAGATTTCTCTGTGTGAAATTCGGGCTGCTCTCCCCAGGGAGAACGCGTCGGTATACTACAGCGCCACCCTTTTTTTTTTGTTGTATTTTTTCCTGCGTGCACTTTTATTTGTTTTTCCTATCGAAGTGGATTTTCCTACAGAATTTTGCCAGGAACAACCCTTTTGTTGCCGTGGGTTCTAAGTGCATGGTGCACACGGGACCTCGGTTTATCGTCTCATCCGAATGACTAGCGTCCAGACCACCACTCAAGGTCTAGTGGAGGGGGAGAAAATATCGGCGGCTGAGCCGTGATTCGAACCAGCGCGCTCAGATTCTCTCGCTTCCTGGGCGGACGCGTTTCCTCTAGGCCATCACTCCGCATTTTGAAAGAATGAGAGAAAAGAGAAAGAGGGGGAGAGGGTGG
>NC_134900.1:24022478-24044978 GCF_041734735.1 Babylonia areolata | reverse complement strand
AGATTAATGAGACAGACAGACAGATTGATAGAGAGATTGACAGACAGACAGACAGTTTCAGTTTCAGTTTCAGTAGCTCAAGGAGGCGTCACTGCGTTCGGACAAAACCATATACGCTACACCACATCTGCCAAGCAGATGCCTGACCAGCAGCGTAACCCAACGCGCTTAGTCAGGCAGAAGAGAGGAACTGAGGGGCGTGTGGGGTTTCTGAGAACAGACAGATGTTCAAACTGTTTGTGATACGATTCCATGATATCCCATAACTTCTCTCGTGTCGGAGGACCAGCCACTATCCACCCTAGCCTGAAAATGACTACCAATAATCAACCCCATCCAGAAGAAAACTGTCCATTATCCATCTTACCCAGGAAAAAATCCATATTCCACCCTATCCCGAAACACTACAAGTCATACCATGGAAACCTGCACAAAGAAGAAGAAGAAGAAGGACAAGAAGAAGGAAAAGGGGGAGGAAGAGGTAAGAAGAAGGAGGAGGAGGAGGAAGAGGAGGAGGAAGAGAAGAAGAGAGAAGAGAAGAAGAAGGAGGAGGAGGAGGAAGAGAAGGAGGAGGAGAAGAAGAAGAAGAAGAAGAAGAAGAAGAAGGAGGAGGAGGAGGAGAGAGAGAACAAGAAGAAGAACAAGAAGAAGCAGGAGGAGGAGGAGGAGAAGAAGAAGAAGAAGAAGGATGAGGAGGAGGAGAGGAGGAGGAGGAGGAGGAGAACAAGAAGAAGAAGCAGGAGGAGGAGGAGAAGAAGAAGAAGAAGAAGGAGGAGGAGGAGGAGAAGAAGAAGAAGAAGGAGGAGGAGGAGGAGGAGGAGGAGAACATGAAGAACAAGAAGAAGAACAACAAGAAGAAGAAGCAGGAGGAGGAGGAGAAGAAGAACAAGGACAACAACAACAACAACAACAACACAGTAACAGACTGATAAGCAGACAAACAGAAGAAGAAGAAGAAGAAGGACAACAACAACGACAACTGGAACTACACAGGAAGCACAAGAACAGACTGAGAAGCAGACAGAAGAAGAAGACGAATGACCAGACTTTCGCTGCATCAAAGTCAGTATTTACGGGCCGGGTGGGAAGGTTCGGCAACGAGCGCCTGGCCTTGTCACAAATAGTTCCAAGCAATGGCTTCGCTTCTGTCTTTTGTATACTTTCCAAATGTGTAACTAATCGTGCTGAACAAAGTAATGCAGCCCAAAGTGGTAAAGAAAGGTGAATTAATTATTCATTTGGAAGGTTATCGGACGTGTGTGCATGCTTGCTTGCATGCGTGCATGCTTGTGTTTGTGTCCATGCCTGTTTGTGTGTACGTACTAGTAAAAGGGGAAGATGCAAAAAGGATTAATCAGATCAATTCAATCAGCATCCACTGAATACTAAAAAGTCACATCAAAATGTAACATCAATTAACAAATCTATAAAATCAAATCTATAGTACTTGTAACCTGAGTCACAATACAGGAACACTCTAGTCAGACAATGTGTCATGGGGATCCAGCAAATTGGTAAGTGAGTGAGTGATTGTATGATTGTGTGTGTGTGTGTGTGTGTGTGTGTGTGTGTGTGTGTGTGTGTGTGTGTGTTTCTTTGCGCATGAGTGCGTGACTGTAAGTATGTGACGTATGTGTGCGTACGTGTGCATGAGTGAGTGAGTGAGTGAGTGTGTGTGTGTGTGTGTGTGTGTGTGTGTGTGTGTGTGTCTGTGTCTGTGTGTCTGTGCGTGCGTGTGTGCGCGCGCGCGCGTATGTGTGATTGGGAGATACCAAGGCAGATATGTAGACTGCTTACACATGTTGTTTCACACTGTGGAAACAAATGGATCAATTAGTCAAGGGAGACACCAACCGGGCTCGGAATCAATCACTAGGTGACTGACATCCTCAGCGAGGGGACAGCCCTTCACTGGGGACCGCACTCGTTAGCAGCAGTGAAGGGGTTAAAAGGATACTCGCCTGACCACTGCTTGACAATTCCCACATATCAGGAGAGGAGAGAGAGGGAGGGGGAGCAAGGAGGGGAGAGCGAGGGGATCGGTGGGGGGGAGGGGAGGGGCCGGGGGGGGGGGGGAAGAAATCCCCGAAAAGGAACTGGCCTAACAACTGCGTTGGAGTTGGTCTGATGCAATTTTGGGAGCACCCAGAGCAGATGCGGTGTCATCACTAGTAAACGCACCCCGACCACAACCCCTCCCCGGATTCGTCCTGAATGATTTGACTATGGGACCCAAAGAATACGATTTATTTTTCGTTTTTTTTTTCTTTGATCCTGACTGATGCCATTAAGGGCACTGAGAGCCGGTGCTATGTCTCTGAACACCCCCTCCCCCAGTCACACACACTATTCCCCTATCGCCATATTATCCAGGGCGTTTTGACAGTACCTGAGAACATGACTTTTACGGGCTTTGAAAAAAAAGACAAAAATAAACAGATGAGAATTAAGAAATGAAAGAAAGAAAAAGAAATGCTGACAACGACACAAGGTCACAGGCATTCCCTCTCCTCCCCTCCCTCCTCCCTCTCCTCCAGTGCTTCTAGCTTTCAAGTTACGTGTATTTGTAAGTTCTGTCTTCCGTTCGTCTGAAACACACCTGTGTGTGCGTGGGAATGACTGTTGTGTAAGTGTTCTGGTTTGTCTCTGCACAAGGTTCAGTGCTATAGAAATACTTTATTATCATCGTTATATTTAGTAGTAGTAGTAGTAGAAGTAGTTGTTGTTGTCGTTGTTGCTGTTGTTGCTGCTGATTTGTCACAAGGTTCAGTGCTATAGAAATACTTTATTATCATTATCATCGTTACTTCTAGTAGTGGTAGTAGTAGTAGTAGTAGTAGTTGTCGTTGTTGCTGTTGTTGCTGCTGATTTGTCACAAGGTTCAGTGCTATAGAAATACTTTATTATCATTATCATCGTTACTTCTAGTAGTGGTAGTAGTAGTAGTAGTAGTAGTCATAGTAGTCGTAGTAGTAGTAGTAGTAGTAGTAGTAGTAGTAGTAGTAGCTGTTATTGTTGTTGTTGTTGCTGCTGCTGCTGCTGCTGCTGCTGTTTTTTTATTGTTTGTTATGATGATGATGATTATCATTATCAGTATTATGATTATTATTATCACTATTTTAGTATCATTACAATTGTTTGTTATTATTCCTAGTATCATCATCATCATCATCATTATCAACAGCGTCATTGTTTTTGATAGTAGTAGTAATGTTAGTAGTGGTAGTTATAGTATTAGTAGCAGCAGTAGCAGCAGCAGCAGTAGTAGTAATTAATGTTATCATTACCATTATCATCATCATCATAATCATTTTAGAAGTAGTAGTAGTAGTAGCAATTAATGTTATCATTATAATAATAATCATCATAATCATTTTAGAAGTAGTAGTAGTGGTAGTAGTAGTAGTAGTAGTAATTAATGTTATCACTATCATTATCATCATGATGATCATTTTAGAAGTAGTAGTAGGAGTGGTAGTAGTAGTAGTAGTAGTAGCCGTCGTAGTAGTCATAGTCGTAGTCATAGTCGTAGTCGTAGTAGTAGTAGTATAAATATTGTGTTATCATTATCATCGTTATCGTTATGACAATGATCAAGGTGTGGGGGACAGGAGAGGGAGTGACAGGCGGAGGAGAGGCGGGGAACAGGCAGTGACACGCGGAGGAGAGGCGGGGAACAGGCAGTGAGAGGCGGAGGAGAGGCGGGGAACAGGCAGTGACAGGCGGAGGAGAGGCGGGGAACAGGCAGTGACAGGCGGAGGAGAGGCGGGGAACAGGCAGTGACAGGCTGTGAAGGATCTACAGGTATGAGTGGAACCTTGGACCACCAAGCTCTCATTTCCAAAACCAGGTGCTTATACCTGAGGTATTGTGTTGTGTTGTGTTGAGTTGTGTTGTGCTGTGTTGTATTGTACTCAGTACTGTATTGGGTTGGGTTGGGTTGTGTAGGGTTGTGTTGAGTTGTGTTGTGTTGTATTGTACTCGGTACTGTATTGTGTTGTGTTATGTTGTGTTGTGTTGTGTTGTGTTGTACTCAGTACTGTACTGTGTTGTGTTGTATTGTACTCAGTACTGTATTGTGTTGTGTTGTATTGTACTCAGTACTGTACTGTGTTGTGTTGTATTGTGCTCAGTACTGTATTGTGTTGTGTTGTGTTGTGCTCAGTACTGTATTGTGTTGTGTTGTATTGTACTCAGTACTGTATTGTGTTGTGTTGTATTGTGCTCAGTACTGTATTGTGTTGTGTTGTGTTGTGCTCAGTACTGTGTTGTGTTGTATTGTGCTCAGTACTGTACTGTGTTGTGTTGTATTGTACTCAGTACTGTATTGTGTTGTGTTGTATTGTGCTCAGTACTGTATTGTGTTGTGTTGTGTTGTGCTCAGTACTGTGTTGTGTTGTATTGTGCTCAGTACTGTATTGTGTTGTGTTGTGTTGTGCTCAGTACTGTGTTGTGTTGTATTGTGCTCAGTACTGTACTGTGTTGTGTTGTATTGCACTCAGTACTGTACTGTATTGTGTTGTGTTGTGCTCAGTACTGTATTGTGTTGTGTTGTGTTGTGCTCAGTACTGTACTGTATTGTGTTGTGTTGTGCTCAGTACTGTATTGTGTTGTGTTGTGTTGTGTTGTGCTCAGTACTGTATTGTGTTGTGTTGTGTTGTGTTGTGTTGTGCTCAGTACTGTATTGTGTTGTGTTGTGTTGTGTTGTGTTGTGTTGTGTTGTATTGTACTCAGTACTGTATTGTGTTGTGTTGTATTGTACTCAGTACTGTATTGTGTTGTGTTGTATTGTACTCAGTACTGTATTGTGTTGTGTTGTGTTGTGCTCAGTACTGTATTGTGTTGTGTTGTATTGTACTCAGTACTGTATTGTGTTGTGTTGTACTCAGTACTGTATTGTGTTGTGTTGTACTCAGTACTGTATTGTGTTGTGTTGTATTGTACTCAGTACTGTATTGTGTTGTGTTGTGTTGTGCTCAGTACTGTATTATGTTGTGTTGTGTTGTGCTCAGTACTGTATTATGTTGTGTTGTGTTGTGCTCAGTACTGTATTATGTTGTGTTGTGTTGTGCTCAGCACTGTATTGTGTTGTTGTGTTATGTTGCGTTGTGTTGTGTTGTACTCAGTACTGTATTGTGTTGTGTTGTACTGTACTCAGTACTGTGTTGTGTTGTGTTATGTTGTATTGTGTTGTGTTGTGTTGTGTTGTATTGTGTTGTGTTGTATTGTACTCAGTACTGTATTGTGTTGTGTTGTGTTGTATTGTACTCAGTACTGTATTGAGTTGTGCTGTGTTGTCTTGTGTTGTGTTGTATTGTATTGTGATGTATTGTAATGTATTGTATTACACTGCATTGTGTTGTATTGCATTGCGTTGCATTGTATTTTGTTGTAATGCATCGCTTTGTATTGTAGTGCATTTTGATGTATTGTATTGCATTGTATCGTATTGTAGTGCATTATATTGTATTGTCTTGCACTTCATTATATTGTATTGTATTGTATTGTATTGTATTGTATTGTATTGCATTGCAATGTATTCCATCGTATAATATCGTATCCTATCGTGTCGCATTGCCTTGTTTTGTCTTGTATTGTTTTGTACTGTACTGCATTGCATCATATTGTATTGTATTGTATCACGTTTTTGTCGCAACAGGTTTGCTCTATATGAAATTCCGGCTGCTCTTCCATCCCCGGGGACAGCGCCTCGCCACAGCACAGCGCCACCCATGGTTATATTGTCTTCTGTCTGCAAGTGTAATCGCTACACTATCAAAGCGGGTTTTCCTGCAGAACTTTGCCAGGGACGTACCTTTAGTTGCTGCGGGTTCTCTTCCGTGGGGACAAGTGCCTGCCGCACACGGGGGCGTCGGGTTCTCATTTCGTCTGAATGACTAGCAACCAGACCACCATTCTAAGTCTCGTGAGGGGGGGGGGGGGGCGGGTGAGGGAAACATCGGCCGGTCCGTATCTGGGACTCGTACCCGAAGACACTCACTTCCTGTTCTGACACGTTACCACTCGGCCACTGCGGTTCCACAATGATATGGTACAATGAGATATGGGCGTGTGTGTGTGTGCTTGTACAAGTAAGCGTTCATCTGTGTGTGTGTGTGTGTGTGTGTTTGTGTGTGTGTGTGTGTGTGTGTGTGTGCCGTGGAAGCTGCGATACATAGAATAGAAATTAGTGTGTGGAGGAGGGGGGTAGAGGAGGTGCAGGCTAATGTGTGGTGTGTGTGTGTGTGTGTGTTGGAGCTCATGTACGTTTATATGTATTTGACTGTGCTTCCATATCTGTGAAACTGCATGTTTGGTGCATATCTGTTATGCATGTGTGGGTGTATGTGTGAATGTGTGTCTTCATGTTTTACATTTATTTGCTTATTTATCATCATTGTTGTCTTATTCATTTATTTATTATTATTATTATTATTGTTATTATTATTATTATTATTATTAGTATTATTATTATTTATTATCATTACTACTACCTTTTTTTATATCATAATTATTATTTATTTATTTATGTAAGCTTATCTATTATTTATTCACCTTTTTTCCCCTCAAGGCCTGACTAAGCGCGTTGGGTTACGCTGCTGGTCAGGCGTCTGCTTGGCAGATGTGGTGTAGCGTATATGGATTTGTCCGAACGAAGTGACGCCTCCTTGAGCTACTGAAACTGAAACTGAAACCACAATGATTATGCGACACTATCGTGCTTGCTGTGAGCAAGGTGGCAGAACGGATAAGACGCTTATCTACCAAGACAGTGTCCGTGATGGTCTGGGTTCGAATGCCGCTCTCGCCCTTTTCTGGCGAATCAAACTGAACGTCTAGACTATAAACCGAGGTCCCGAGTGCAGCACGCATGGCAGAACCCATGGCAACAAGAAAGTTGTCCTCTGGCAAAATTCAGGAGAAGAAATCCACTCTGATGTGTACACAAATGTAACTATGTGCATGTACTCAAGGCCTGACAAGTGCGTTGGGTTGTGCTGCTGTCAGGCCTCTGCCTGGCAGATGTGGTGTAGCGTAGATGGAATCGTCCGAACGCAGTGACGCCTTCTTGAGAAACTGAAACTGTTTGCTGTGTTCAGTGGGTCATATTGACAGTACACACCACCACCGTTCTATCCACTGTGCCACTTCCTTCCCCAATATGCTCGCTGCCCTTAAGGTGTCCATGCGGTATATATTTTGGACAGTGCACAGACGCCAGATTTAGCTCCAGAGTGGTAGAGAGAGAGTGACAAATAATGGGGTGTAGGTGGGGGAGTGGGGGAGAGGGGTGTAGGGAGGTTGGTCGCGGGATGAGGGTGGGGGGAAGGGGTTGGAGTGAGTGGGGGGAAGAAGGGGCATGAATGGCAGTGGTACTGACAGAAATGGAAAAGAAGCAACGGCGCAGAGATTACCGGTCGGCTGGCTACTCAGCCACCTAATGATGCCTGCTCTCTGTCTGTCTGTCTGTCTGTCTCTCCCCGTGTGTGTGTGTGTGTGTGTGTGTGTGTGTGTGTGTGTGTGTGTGTGTGTGTGTGTGTGTGTGTGTGTTTGCAGATCGAAGTATGAATGAAAGACATTCGACAATGTAATGGGTCAGAAGGCCTTTTTGAAATAAAACATTTATGAGTAATGGACTCTCTCTCTCTCTCTCTCTGTCTTGGCTTGGCACCATTAAGTGTCTACCCAAAGATTGACAGTGGAGGTGGAGGCTGTCTGTCTGTCTGTCTGTCTGTCTGTCTCTCTAACACACTGTCTCTCTCTCTGCTTCTGTGCCTCCCTCTGTCTGTCTCACTGTCTGTCTGTCGGACACTCTCTCTGTCTCTTTCTCACTCCATCCGCCCCCCCCCCTCTGGCATGTTTGCAGATGGAAGCATGAATGAAAGACATTCGACATTGTAATGGGTCAGAAGGCCTTTTTAAAATAAAACATTTATGAGTAATGGACTCTCCCTCTCTTTCCCTATCTCTCTCCACCCTCTCTCTCTTCCACTCTCTCTCTCTCTCTCCCCCACACCCCCCCTCTCAGTCTCTCTCTGGTGGACTCATTCATTGTCTACGCAAAGGTTGATGGTGGTGGAGGAAGAAATCGGAGACTGGAGGAGATATTGCGGCAGTGGCGGGGGTGGGGGTTGGGCGGTGGTGGTGGTGGTGGTGGGGGTGGTGGGGGTGGTAGTGGGCTGGAGGGCAAAGTGTCGTTAGCTTGGGCAGGAGGATACGTCACAATAATGACACACACGTCGCGCACAGAGTACCTCTCCTCCCTCTTCGCTGCTGCTGCTGCTGCTGATGATAGTGATGATGGTGATGGTGGTGATGGTGGTGATTGTAGTGATGATGATGATAGTGATGATGGTGATGGTGATGGAGGTGATTGTAGTGATGATGATGATGATGATGATGATGATGATGATGATGCTCATCTACTGCTGCCATTGGCATCCATCATCCATGTGTCCTCTTCCTCCTCACGCTCCCTGTCTCTGTATTTCTGTGTCTGTCTCAATGTTGTTGTTGTTGTTGTTGTTTTTGTTTTCTGTCTGTGTGTTTCTCTCTCTCTCTGTTTCTCTCTCTCTCTCTGTTTCTCACACACACACACACACACACACACACACACACACACACACACACACACACACACACACACACAAACCTCCCCCTCTCTCTCTCAACTAATATGTCATGAGAATATTGTGTGTCCTCACACTCTCTGTCTCTCTCTCTCTCTTTTCCTCACTCCCCCCCCCCTCTCTCTCAACTACCACGTCATGAGAATATTGTGTGTTCCTAACGCTATCTCCGTATTTCTGTTTCTGTCTCCATGGTCCCCCCCCCCTCTCTCTCTCTCTCTCTGAACAATGATCTGAACACAAAAATTGACAATCTTGAAAAGAAATGTGATGATCTGGAAAACAGATCAAAAATAAATAACCTGATATTTTTATGGCTTAAACAAAAGAGAAGGCCAAACTAATGAGGCTTGTGGAAATCGTATTCAGGACTTGTTAACAGACCAGCTCGAGCTGTCAGACACAGTGGAGTTTGATCGTGTTCACAGGCTTAGTTCAAAACCCGATTACCCCATTATTGCCTGTTGTTCGCAATATAAACAAAAAGTACAGATTCTTAAAGCGAAGCAAAAGCTAAAAGGAACTGATATTTTCATTGGGCAGGACTTCTCCCAGAGAGTCCGTGACATCCGACGCCAGTTAACCCCTCACTTGAAGAAAGCCAGAACAGACGGAAAAATGGTTCGAATGGTTTATGACCATCTCTTCATTGAGGGAACGAAATCTGGCCCGGATTCCAGCGGTTCTATGAGAGAGGTAAAACAGGAATCTGGCCGGCCCTGTGTCAAAACTGATAAAGTATGGGATCATTTACGGAAGGGTTCAAACGAAACTCGAACACCAGAAACCTCCCATGTCAGCTCGAGCCGCGTTCCGTTTGCCTCGCATTTTGTATTTCTTTTTATCACAACAGATTTCTCTGTGCAAAGTGTCTATTCAAGATGAAGTTCATTTTGTTTTGATGTGTCCTATTTTGCATCATCTCCGTGTGAAATTCTTACCTAAGAAGTATTATACAGATCCATGTTTGTTTCGATTAGGTCTACTGATGGCTTCTATCAATGAAAATGTCGTTCGTAGTTTGGCACTTTATCTGTTCAAAGCATTTCAGCTGCGAGTATCTCTTGTGTCTTAAATACTGTGAGGACCTGTGGTGCTCATCTATGTATTGATTATTAACTCTGTTGTTGCTCCTCTTCATATAGGGCCATGGCCTTAAATGAATAAAATATCTCAGTCTCAGTCTCAGTCTCTCTCTCTCTCTCTCTCTCTCTCTCTCTCTCTCTCTCTCTCTCCCTCTCCCTCTCTTTCCCACACACACTCCCAAATCTCCCCCCTCTCTCTCAACTACTACTTCATGAGAACACTGTGTGTGTCTTTTCGGTCCTCAGATCGCAGGCCAGTCTACGTTTTTTGGGGGGACTGATCTGTAACATGCTGAAGAAGCAACAACATCAAACCAAGCACAATCATGAACCATCTATGTTGATGGTCTGCGGATTACGTTATAATCTGTCATAATCTGTCAAACCTTCCCCCACCCCCACCCCCTCCTCTTCCCCTCCTTGTATTCCATCAGTCAGTTGATGGCTGTAGTCAAGAAGTCAAATTGATTGGATGGTTAGCGTTTCGGTTTGTACCATTAATGTTGTTATTAGTTTACGGAATTCGACCGTCGCGGCGGATTTGGAAAGGAGAATCCAAGCCATGAAAATGAGGTGTTAATAATGATATTATTATTATTATTATTAATATTAATATTAATAATTTATTTTTATATAGCGCTATAATTCAAGCATAAGCAAGCTCTAAGCGCTTTACAATCCAGTACCTAAAGTGAAACAAGAAAGCATATAAGAAGTAGTAGAAACATAAAACAGAATCATTAATATTATAAAAACACAATCCATAAACCTCACAAAGTAACATACTCTCAATACTACAACTGTTACACTCCAACACACACACAAGCACACACACACACAGACACACACATGATTAAACGGCTGAGATAACAGCAATTTTCACTTGAAATACATACATGTAAAAAGGAGCATAATTGTAACTTGCATACCATAGACTTTGTAAAAATGGTAAAAAGAAGTTTTGGATAGAAAAGGTAAAATGGGTTATTCGGCAGTCATTCCGCCTTTCGAACCACGCCACCATCTTCCATCTACCCCCATTCTCTCTACTCACCCATCATACACACTCACATTGCCATGAGCCTGGGACAACAGCAGTATATGAGTTATCACAAGATACTTAACATCAGAGGAACTGATCACATCACCAATGAGCAAGTGCACCAAACCATCAGGCAGCACATTGGACCTTTTGGAAGATATCAAATACTGACTAGTGCCCTTGTGGCACAGACCCACAGACCCCCTCCCATATCCTGCAGTCCTGCCCAACCATCGGCGCTCTGAGACGCCAGGCATGGCCCAGCACGGTGGAGCTCCAAGAGAAACTGTGGGAACCGGTGGGGTCCCTGCGACGGACTGCGGACTTCGCTGTCCTGACCGGACTGAAAATCTAGCGTGGCCAGGGAACGCGGAAGAAGAAGAAGAAAGACCTTTTGAAGATCTGCTGACATCATTTAAGAAACGGAAACTTCGTTGGTCTGGCCATGTAACTAGCTCGAATAACTTTGCTAAGACAGTCCTCCAATGAACTGTTGAGGTAGGGAGACGGAGAGCGAGACAGGAAAAAAAAATGATGGACTGACAAAATGCAGAATGGACAAAAACACCATTCTGCAGAGACCCAGGCTTTGAAACACAACCGACAGACCTGGAGGAATCTGGGGAACAGTTCTTCTGTGTGGTGCCCCAGTGACTCTTCACAGTGTTGGGGGAAGAGGAGAAGGAGGAGGAGGAGGAGCAGAAGAAGAAGAAGAAGAAGAATCTTAAAAACAAAAACAAAACAACAACAAAACAAGATCGTCAGCCTTTGGCAGTCTTGTACACCCTCCTCCTCCTGCCCCCTTCCCCTTATACGCTGTCAGCCAGATAGTGGTTCAGTTTATACCATTAAAATGTTAATGGTTTCCATAATGATCTGAGAAGAACACACACACACACACACACACACACACACACACACACACACACACACACACACACACACACACACACACACACACACACACACACACACACACACACACACACACACACACACACATACACACACACACACACTTTTTAGATGATTGAGACGGAAAGGGTTCAACATTATCTGTCTGCAGGAAACCTTTACTCTGGAAAAAGACATACCGCTGGAGAAAGAAAGGGGTTGTTGCTAGCCCACGGTTCCTCGCAGTCCCACGCTTTCTCATACCTTACGAGAAAGCGAGGCATTGCGAGAAAGCGAGGTCGTGGATCGACCACGCTTTTTCATCAAGTAACGACCACCCTTTCTGGCAATCCCGCGATTTTTTCGTAAAGTGCGAGAAAGCGTGGGAGAGGGCCAAACGCTTTTCAGCAATGTTTTCGTCAAGGAAGCGCAGGGTTAGAGTGAGAGGAAGGGTGGTTCACATTGCGTGGGCAGAGGCTTTGTTCGCCAGCTTCCAATCAAAGCAAAGGTCAAATCACTTTGGGGTTGTTCTTATCACGTACAGTGTTCAGATAGTATGAAGTGCAAAGCTAAACACTGTAAATACAAATGCTCCAAATACATCGGGGACCGGATGTCAAGAAGCATATGTTTTACCTGTTCCTTTACCCTTAAAAATGGTTTGGTTTCGTTTTCTCTCTCTCTCTCTCTCTCTCTCTCTCTCTCTCTCTCTCTCTCTCTCTCTCTCTCTCTCTGTGTCTCTGTCTGTCTCTGTGTTTCACTATTTGTCTGCCTGGGTGTCTCCCTATTTCTCTCTTTCTGTGTCTAACTCTGTCTCTGTCATCCCCTCTCTCTCTTTCTCTCTTTCTGTGTCTGATTGTCTGTCTGTCTGTCTCTCTCCCTCTCTTAGACACACACACACACACACACACACACACACACACACACACACATATATATATATATATGTGTGTGTGTGTGTGTGTGTGTCATTCCCACATTTTGTAACTCTGTCACTTTTTCCTCCCTCTCTCTCTTTCTTTCTCTCTCCTCCTCTCTCTCAATCCCTCCCTCTCTCTCTCTCTCTCTCCCTCTCTCTCTCTCTTTCTTTCTCTCTCTCTCTCCCTCTCTCCCCCACTCTCTCTCTCTCTCCTGCCAAAGTAAGCCATCACACCCACGCTGGCACTAAAAGTCTGGCCTGAAATTTAAAGTCACCAATTAAACGAAATCGGAGAAAAACAAAACAGGAAAAGGTAAAGGAGTGGGAAGAGAGGGACTGGGGGGAAAGAGAGGGGTGGGGGCGGGGAACGGGGCGGAAAAAATGGGTGTTAGTAGATACGTACCAACCCTCTGCAATCTCACCCGTCTACACCCCCTCCCCCTTCTCCAGTCCCCCTTCACCTCCACCAATCCCTCTCTCCCTCTAACCCCCACACTCCCGTCCTCATCCACCCCCCGAATCCTCGCCGACATTGGTCAGGATACAGAAAAATCCGCTGGTCTAAATATCACCCGGCTATGTTAGAAATCTTTAACCCCTTGACTGCTGATCGCAGTACACTCGTCATCCTAGGGCCGTCCTTCACTGAGACATCATTCAGATTACAGGTCAGGATGTCAATAACCTTTCTTCTGTCCACCACTTAGGCAACATTCAGATTACAGGTCAGGATGTCAGTAACCTTTCTTCTATCCACCACTTAGGCAACATTCAGATTACAGGTCAGGATGTCAGTAACCGTTCTTTTGTCCACCACTGAGACAACTATCAGATTACAGGTCAGGATGTCAGTAACCTTTCTTCTGGCCACCACTTTGACAACATTCAGATTACAGGTCAGGATGTCAGTAACCTTTCTTCTGTCCACCACTTAGACAACATTCAGATTACAGGTCAGGATGTCAGTAACCTTTCTTCTGTCCTTCACTCAGACAACATTCAGATTACAGGTCAGGATGTCAGTAACCTTTCTTCTGTCCTTCACTCAGACAACATTCAGATTACAGGTCAGGATGTCAGTAACCTTTCTTCTGTCCTTCACTCAGACAACATTCAGATTACAGGTCAGGATGTCAGTAACCTTTCTTCTGTCCACCACTGAGACAACATTCAGATTACAGGTCAGGATGTCAGTAACCTTTCTTCTGTCCACCACTCAGACAACATTCAGATTACAGGTCAGGATGTCAGTAACCTTTCTTCTGTCCACCACTCAGACAACATTCAGATTACAGGTCAGGATGTCAGTAACCTTTCTTCTGTCCACCACTTAGGCAACATTCAGATTACAGGTCAGGATGTCAGTAACCTTTCTTTTGTCCACCACTCAGACAACATTCAGATTACAGGTCAGGATGTCAGTAACCTTTCTTCTGTCATTCACTGAGACAACATTCAGATTACAGGTCAGGATGTCAGTAACCTTTCTTCTGGCCACCACTCAGACAACATTCAGATTACAGGTCAGTATGTCAGTAACCTTTCTTCACTTGGGCTTGTTCCTTTTGTGATCGTGTTTCACTCGGTCAGCAGAATCAACAACGTCAATGAGATGTACACACAATGAAAGGAATGCAGGGAGCCCAGATACAGAATGGTGACTGACATCCTGACCTGTAAGCTGTCTTTTCTCAATGAAGTGACAGCCCTTCACTGACATCCTGACCTGTAAGCTCTGTCTTTTCTCAATGAAGTGACAGCCCTTCACTGACATCCTGACCTGCAAGCTCTGTCTTTTCTCAATGAAGTGACAGCCCTTCACTGACATCCTGACCTGTAAGCTCTGTCTTTTCTCAATGAAGTGACAGCCCTTCACTGACATCCTGACCTGTAAGCTATGTCTTTTCTCAATGAAATGAGAGCCCTTCACTGACATCCTGACCTGTAAGCTCTGTCTTTTCTCAATGAAGTGGCAGCCCTTCACTGACATCCTGACCTGTAAGCTGTCTTTTCTCAGTGAAGTGACAGCCCCTCACTGACATCCTGACCTGTAAGCTCTGTCTTTTCTCAATGAAGTGACAGCCCTTCACTGACATCCTGACCTGTAAGCTCTGTCTTTTCTCAATGAAGTGACAGCCCTTCACTGACATCCTGACCTGTAAGCTCTGTCTTTTCTCAATGAAGTGACAGCCCTTCACTGACATCCTGACCTGTAAGCTCTGTCTTTTCTCAATGAAGTGACAGCCCTTCACTGACGAAAAATACATAACAGCAGCAGTGAAGGGGTTAATAACGGTCTTTGGAAATACGCAGCGGCGTGCCACGATGAGTGAATGAGCAATGCCACAACAATTTCCAATGTCTCTGAACATTTCTACAATGCAATCTGTTGGTCTGTACATCTTTGTACTTTTTAAGAAGCCAGCAACGAACGAAAAGATAATGACAAACAAACAACAAACACCACTGACAACAACCAAAACAACACACACACACACACACACACACACACACACACACGCACGCACGCACACACACACACACACACACACACACACACACACACACACACACACACACAGAGGGAGGTGCTTACTGTTCTGCGTTCTGAAGTCCTTCCTTTTGTTTATTCGTATCTTATCTTGTGGTTCAAGGGCTCGGGCATCGCTCCACCTCAACCAACTTCGCTTGGGTCTGTGGACGTTAAAAAGTCATATATTAAAGCCATTTTATGGCCATTGGAACAGTGAAGTCATATTCACTATTTCTACGGCTCGGCATAGGAAGGCGGGGCCAGGTCTTCTCCTTCCGCCGTTTTAACCTTCCCCCAACCGAATTCAGGTGCCCGTTCACACCTGGGTGGAGTGAGGGAAATCGGAGCCAAGTGCCTTTCCCCAGGACACAACACCATGCCGAAACGGGGCCTGGAACCCTGATCACTGGTGAACACTGGATCACAAGCCACAACGCCTGTCCGATTCTGACACGGTGCCTCCTCTGGACATCGACCAAAACTTAATTAGTTCCTGTTTCATGTTGTTGTTAACGTGTACGAAGTGATCCACATGCACTGCACTACCATACCAGTTTTGGTTTCAGATTCAAGGAGGTTTCATAGAGTGCAGACTAATCTTAACAAGAGAGGCAAGGCCTTCAAGACTCACTTGTGATACGCTTTAAAAAAAATCCAAGCTTTTTATGTATTGAGTATAATTTCAAAATGTAATGTTTAAGATGAGAAAGATCAGTTTAAAGCAAATTAAGTCCCCTAGCATTAATTACAGAGTAATTTCCCTTTTTTACTACCTGCACCAAAATGTTTGCAAAATAAATAAAACTTCCATGCTGAGCAAAAGAAGTTCCTGTTTGAACAGAAAATGATAATAATGACTGCTCTTGTTGTTGGGTCAGAATATCAGATCAAAGTGCGAAGTTTAGAGAATACAAAAAATATAAATATAACAGTAAATGCAGTTTGCATATAATTAGGCTTCATTTTTTTTTGTGTGTGTGCCCATCCAAGAGGTGCAATATTGTTTTAAACAAGATGACTGGAAAGAACTGAATTTTTCCTATTTTTATGCCTAATTTGGTGTCAACTGACAAAGTATTTGCAGAGAAAATGTCAATGTTAAAGTTTACCACGGACACACACACACACACACACACACACACACACACACACACACACACACACACACACAGACAACCGAACACCGGGTTAAAACATAGACTCACTTTGTTTACACAAGTGAGTCAAAAACACAATGACCACAGAGAAATTACCTAGGTTTTTGTAAAACATTAACAGAACATGAAATAAACAGATATGAAAAATAAACAAATAGGTACTCACCCATCCATCCATCCATCCATCCCGTTTCACATCTGTCTGCTTGTCTGTCTCTCTTTCTCTGCCCCTCTCTCTCTCTCTCTCCCTCTCTCTCTTTCTCTCTCTGTGTCTGTCTCTCTCTCTAATTCCCTGCCTCTGTTCTCTTTCTTTCCCTGCCTCTCTGTCTCTTTCCCTGCCTCTCTGTCTCTCTCCCTGCCTCTCTGTCTCTCTCCCTGCCTCTCTGTCTCTTTCCCTGCCTCTCTGTCTCTCTCCCTGCCTCTCTGTCTCTTTCCCTGCCTGTCTCTCCCTCTTTCATTGCCTCTCTCTCTTTCTCCTTTTCTGCCTCTCTCTCTGTCCCCCTCTCTCTTTCTCTCTTTCTATGCCTGTCTCTCTATCTCTGCCCCCCCCTCTCTCTTTCTCTGTCTGTCTCTTTCTCTGCCTCTCTCTGCCCCCCTCCCTCTCTTTCTCTGCCTGTCTCTCTTTCTCTGTGCCTGTCTCTAATTCCCTGTCTCTCTTCTCTCTCTTTCTCTGCTTCTCTCTGTGCCCCCCTCTCTCTCTTTCTATGCCTTCTCTCTATCTCTGTCCCCCTCTCTCTCTTTTTCTGCCCCTCTCTCTCTTTGCCTCTCTCTCTCCCCCTCTCTCTCTGCCTCTCTCTCTCTCTCCCCTCCTCTCTCTCTCTGCCTCCTCCCCACCAACCCCTCTTTCTCTCTTTTTCCATCTCTGGCTGTCTCTACACACCATCCCTCACCACTTACCTCCAACACCCCCTTCCCCTTCAAGCTCCTCCCTTCTTCCCCATCCTTGTTCTGCTCACCCCCTCCCTCCCCCTCAGTGTAACCCACCCCACACCCCATCATCATCATCATTATCACCACCACCACCACCACCACCATCATCACCATCATCATCACCATCATCACCATCATCATCACCATCATCTCCTCTCGCTGAAATTATCAACCGCCATATCAGTCATCATTCTTATGTTGATGACACTCAACTCCAAAAGAGTGATACCCCCGAAAAATTGTTGTCGCTCTTGCAAGAAACATCCAACTGCTTCCTGGACATTCAAAACTGGATGACTCGAAATAAGTTACAATTGAACGCGGACAAAACTGAAGCAATGATCATAGGAACTAAACAAAAACTGTCTTCCATCACAATTAACACAATCAAACTTGGCAGTACATCCATCCCTCTTTCCACGTCAGTCAGGAACCTCGGTGTTGTCCTTGACAATACACTGTCCATGCAAAAATTTATCAGTCAGACATGTCAGTCCTGCTACTGTCAACTGCGGCGCATCAGTGCCGTCCGGAAATATATGTCCACTGACGCAACATCTAGACTTGTTGTTTCTCTCATTCTCTCTCGCCTTGACTACTGTAACTCTCTATTGTCTGGTTTGCCTGCTTCATCCATTCAGTCCCTTCAGCGCATACAAAACTCTACCTGCCCGACTCGTCCTCAGAAAGAAAAGATCTGAGCACATCACTCCTCTTTTGCAACATCTCCACTGGCTCCCTGTCTCACACCGAATAAAGAACAAGATCAGCACTCTGTTATAGATGCATTCACAAAACTGCCCCTTCCTATCTCTGCGGCTGCCTTCACCTTTATACTCCATCTCGCTCACTACGATTGGCTTCGGATCCACTCTGTTTACGCATACCCAGATTCAAACACTCGACTGTTGGCCGCCGTTCTTTCTCTGTCTCTGGACCCTGCGATTGGAATGAACTTCCTCTTTCGCTTCGTCAAGTCTCCACACTCAGCTCTTTCAAGTCTGGCCTTAAAACCCACCTCTTCCCAAAATAGCCTCCCTTGCCTGCCCTTCCTTGTCTTTAGTTTCTACAGTTTTAGAGTTATGCATGCGTGTGAATGACTGGTGCGAAAGCACTTTGATTTGTCTCTGCACACGACTCAGCGCTATATAAATACAATTATTATTATTATTATTATTATCACCATCATCATCGCAATCACTGTCGTCATCACCATCATCATCACCATCACTGTCATCACCATCATCATCACCATCACTGTCATCACCACCATTATCACCATCACATTCATCATCACCATCATCATCATCACCACCATCTTCACCATCGTCATCACCACCATCACCATCACCACCACCACCACCACCACCATCATCATCATCATCACCATCACTGTCATCATCACAATCATCACCATCATCACCACTACCATGATCATTATCATCATCACCATCATCGTCACCATCACCATCGCCATCACCACTACCATCATCATCACCATCACCATCATCATCATCCCACAACTAATGCTGACCAGCTCTTGAGCCCTCGGTGGTAAGTTGTGGCGGATTCCGAATAAAAAAGAAAAAAAAAAAAAAAAAAAAGAATGGATAAAAATAAATGAAAACTTGTCAAGTGGCTGGCTCAGCTATGGGGGTGAGTGGGGGAGAGGGGAAGAACGATGGTGGTGTGGGAGTGGAGGAGGAGGGGGGGGAGGACTCTAGGCGGGGTACTTTTTTTTCTTTTTTAATCATTAATTTTCCAGCGGATCTGTAGAAACCAGTTTCGGTTTCGTGCGGGTCTTTAAGCTTTAGCAGGAGAGTGAGTGGGTCTGTTACGCTAGCTGCTAACTCCTATCCGGGGTTAGAGACAGAGAGAGAGAGAGGGGGGGGGGGGAGGGAGGGAGGGAGGGAGGGAGAGAGGAAGAAAGAGAGCGGGGAGAGAGAGACAGAAGTTACGTTAAGCCAGTTTGGTGTGGAATTGGTTGCAGGCAGCGAATCAATAAAAAGGAAAAGAGAGAAGGAAGGAAGGAAGGAAGGAAGGAAAGAAGAAGGAAAGGCGGGGGCGAGAAAGAGAGAGAGAGAGAGAAAGAGAGAGGGGTGGAGGGGGAGGGAGGGGGTAGAGATCGTGGGGTCCTTATGAACTGGTGGAGAATGGATATGTCGACTCAGTCAGTCAGTGTTTCATACTCCGGCCGGGTTGGAAGGAGGAGAAAACGCGAGGTGTGTATGGTACATACGTGTGGCCGCCTGAAACAGTGGGGAAGGCTTGTGTGTGTGTGTGTGTGTGTGTGTGTGTGCTGCGTGTGGGGCGTGGTCGGTGTGTTGGTCGTGGTGGTGGTACTAGTGATAGTGGTGGTGATGGTTTTTTGTTTTGTTTTTGTTTGTTTTTGTTTTTTTTTGGTGGGGTGGTGGTGGTGGTGGTGTGTGTGTGTGTGTGTGTGTGTGTATTTGTGTGCTTTGAGATGACTTGTGATGATTTATTCTTCTGTTTTCTGGGATGTAGTTGTTCGTGGTGCTGTATTTTCTGTTGTTGTTTTCATGCTTGGTTGGAAGACAGGTGGGTGAAAAAAATTTTTTTTTTGTTTGGGGGGGGGGGGGGGGGGGGCGTCTGTTTTTCTGCAGTTCTGTCTGTCTCTCTTGTGAATATCTTATTTCATTCTCTCTTCGTCCTGAGGGCTGGATGTGAAATTTTTTTTTTTAAAACAAAAAAACACGAGTATGCTTATTCCAAATCTCTCATTTGAAAAACAACAAAAAACCCAACTTCTTTCGTTCGCTCCTTCTCTCTCTCTCTCTCTCTCTCTCTCTCTCTCTCTCTCTCGCTTTCTCTCTCTCTCTCTGTGGCGTTCATCATTTATTTCCTCTTTTTCATTTTCTTCCTTCTTCTCTTTCTTTCGTTCTTTCTTCCTTCATTCCTTTCCTTCTTTGCTTCCTGTCTTCTCTGTTTTCTTTCTTCCTTCTCTCCTTTATTCTTTCCATTCCCCCCACCCCTTTTTGTCTTCTTTTTCTTTAAAAAAAATCTTGGTACTGTAGCATTAACTTGAATAAACAAGAACGTATTAGTGCGTTCTATCTCACATACCATACTAGCTTCCGCAGTTTTGATGAAACGCATAGCATCGTATTCCTTTCCAGAACCGTTTCTTTAATCGTATTCATTTGGTTTGATCAAATCTTTATCCAGAAAACATATCAAACATGCACTCACAAACAGCAATGCATCATCAAGCGAGCGGCTAAAATCGTGCTCATGCACATGATAAACTATCATTCGTTTAATTTGCTTTGGCAGCTGGTGAACGTTACGCAAATGCAGCTGTGTTTTAAAAAATATTTTCAGAATGACAGTTACTGACGTCAATGTTCCATTCTTTGAGGAGCCGTGGCGATGATGATACTGAAAGGCATGACGGTAAATATGAACATGATCATTATCACTCACTGTTCACAGCAAAGAATTAAAAGAAGAGCAAAGGGAGACAATTTTTTTTCTCGTGGGCGGGAAGTGAGTGAGTGAGTGAGTGAGTGTGTGTGTGTGTGTGTGTGTGTGTGTGTGTGTGTGTGTGTGTGTGTGGAGGAGGAGGAGGAGGAACGGCAAAACAAATTTTTAAAAAGGAAAGGAAAAAAAAAAAAAGAGAGAAAGAAAGACAGAAGGGAAATGACATCGACAGCTATTTCTGTTCTTCCTCTCAAATCATTAATTCCACAAGCGTTATAAACACACACTTAAAGTCCAGTTTCGGCACTGAGCTATCGAAAATAGATCCTGCTGCCGACAGAGCAAAAAAACAACAACAAAAAACAAAAAAACTCCCTAAAAACAAACAAACAAAACAGAGCAGCCCAACAATTAGGTGACAAAGAAGCGACAACGGTTGCGGCACTCGAATTCCATTGTGAAGCTCGTCAGCGAGGATGATGATGATGATGATGATGATGATGATAATCACTGATGTGTTCATTTTCTTTCTCCTTAATTCCTTCTTCCTCTCTCCTCCTCCTCCTCTGTCGTCCTTTTTTTTTTCTCTCAGCGAATTGCCTCCTTCTTTCCAGATTCAAACACTCTACAATTGGCCGCCGTTCTTTCTCTGTCTCTGAACCTTGCAATTGGAATGATCTCCCTTCTTCGCTTCGTCAGATCAAGTTAGGCTTTAATTAAAACCTGTCTCTTTCCAAAATAGCCACCATCCCTCCCACGTTATTGAGAAGTTTTGTATCTATCTCCTCTAGCATTCCACCTACATGTATTGACAGGGTTTATATTCCATTCCCCCCCCAATCAGAGCTACGCTTGTGTATGAAAGTTATGAGTGGAAGAACTTTGATATGTCTGTCTTCGCACCAGTTCTGGCACTATATCAGTACATTCTTCTTATCATTATTATTGTTATCATCATCACCATCATCATCATCATCATCATATTATTATTATCATCATCATTATATTATTATTATTATCATTACTATCATCATCATCATCATTATTATTTTGTTGGTGTTTTTGTTATCATTGTTGTTATTTTTATCAACACCAACATTATACATCCTCCTCCTCCTCCTCCTCCTCCTCATCATCATCATCGGTTTGTTACTGTTATTCCCCTTTCTTCTTACTATTCCCCCCTTCCTTCCTTCTTCCTTGTTTTCTTCTTCCCTCGCTTCTTCCTACCTTCCTTCCTGCCTTCTCCCTTCCTTCTTTCCTTCCCCCTGTCGATCTGTTTTTGTTTTGTTTTTTCTTTTTTGTCTGAGATTTTTGCCACCTTCTCCTTCTTCTTCTAATGCTTCTTCTTCTTTTTTTTCTTCATTTTTGTTTATTTTATCTTGTTTGTTTGTTTGTCGTTCGTTTTATTTCTTACTGTAATTCTTTTTCTTATTTATCTAATCAGTTGTCATCTACCTCATCTTGATTATCTAATCAATTGACTTTCACCCCATCTACGTCTTCTGATTTCTTTTTCTTTTTCTTCTTTTCTCTCTCTCTTAGAGTTTCTTGTTTTTCTCGCTTCGTCAAAACCCTGCATTCAGCTCTTTCTTCTTTGGACTTAACACTTTCACCGCCAAGCTCGCATTTATACACAGGCGTGGTAGAGGACCCATGTCACTGAAAGGTGACCATTCATTGGTCTGTTATCCATGAACCTACTGCTCTTAATGTTCGGTGGTAGGATAGGCCATATTTTCTATACATCGCAGGGGGAATCCCCAGCTATTCATAGCCACTGTCTTTTCTGTGTTTATACCACAAGGGAATTTTTGTACTCTAAATTGATTGGCGGTGAAAGGGTTAAACATTCCTCTCTCCAAAACA
>NC_134900.1:24017478-24019978 GCF_041734735.1 Babylonia areolata | reverse complement strand
CAAGGTCTACTGGAGGGGGAGAAAATACTGGCGACTGTGGGATTCGAACCAGAGCGCTCAGGTTCTCTCGCTTCCTAAGCGGACGCGTTACCTCTAGGCCAACGCTCCACTGTGCCTTGTATCAAACAGAAGAAAAAAAAAGGCGAAACCGATATGAAGCACACACTGGAGACTAGGTAAAAGTCTTGTTGTCGTACCAATAGCGTCAACAAAATAATATACGTGTAACTGAATATTTCCGTGGCAGCTCCCACCCACATTCAACCTTTCCTTTTATGCTGGAAGATAAACAGAATCCATTTATTATAAGCATCAGCACTGACATTCAAGACTGTCTTGGTTAACGTTGGTAACTATTCTCCTGAATTTCTTATTCATCATCTCCTTCTTCTACTTCTCTTCTTCTTTCGATTGTATCGTATTGTATTGCATTGTATTGTAATGTATTGTGTTGTATTGTATTACTTTTTTGTCACAGCTGATTTTTCTGTGTGAAATTCGGGCTGCTCTCCCTGTGGAGATCGCGTCGCCGCAGTACAGCGCCATATATAGTTTCCATTTTTTTCTGTCTGCATAACGTGTATTTGTTTTACTTTTTTTTACTTTTTTTTTGTACAGTACTTTGCCAGGAACAACCTTCTTGTTATCGTGGGTTCTTTTACGTGCGTTAAATCTATGCTGCACACGGGGCCTCAGGACCACGGTTTATCGTCTCATCCGAAATGCTAGCACCCAGATCACCACTGATGGTCTAGGTACCGGTCCGTTTATGAGATTACACTCGCTTCCTGGTCAAGTCCATGAACACAAGACCACCGCTCATTCTCAAAGATTGTCCGTTCTGTGTGAATGCTGCATGTCATGATTGTCCGTTCCGTGTGAATACTGTCATGATTGTCCGTTCTGTGTGAATCCTGCCATGCCATGATTGTCCGTTCTCTGTGAATACTGCCATGCCATGATTGTCCGTTCTGTGTGAATACTGCCATGCCATGATTGTCCGTTCTCTGTGAATACTGCCATGCCATGATTGTCCGTTCTGTGTGAATACTGCCATGCCATGATTGTCCGTTCTGTGTGAATACTGTATGTCATGATTGTCCGTTCTGTGTGAATACTGCCATGATTTTCCGTTCTGTGTGAATCCTGCCATGCCGTGATTGTCCGTTCTGTGTGAATACTGCCATAATTTTCCGTTCTGTGTGAATCCTGCCATGCCGTGATTGTCCGTTCTGTGTGAATACTGCCATGCCATGATTGTCCGTTCTGTGTCAATGCTGCCTGCCATGATTTGCATACGTATCAGAGTGGATTTCTTCTACATAATTTTTGTCCACGGGACAAATCTTTTGATGCCATGGGTTCGTTTTCAGTGCGCCAAGTGCGTGCTGCACACGAGACCTCGTGTTTATCTTGAAACCAGAACAGAAGCAGACCATAATAATCAACAAACACTCAGAAAGGTTTTCGGGGGATTTGGGGAAAGGGGGGGGGCGGAGGAGTGGGGGGGGGGGTGAATGTTTCTTTACCTCATTCATTCCAGTCTCACCCCCCCCCTCCTCACATACCCCCTCCTTACCCACCTCTCTCTGACTCTGACTTCCACACAGAAGAAAGTTTCCCGAATCTGACGAAAAGGCAAGGCATTGAAACCTCGATTACTGTTCAGAGGGGAGCAGGGGAGGGAGGGGGGGGGAGGAGGGGTAAGGGGGTAGGGGGTGGGGGGGTGGAGCTGAGCCGAGCAGATCGACAGGCAGTCTGGAACTTCTCATCAAGATGGTGGATTCCTACTTTCGGCCGAAAGAGATGGAATGGACTTTGATCACGTTTTCCACGGTGTGTGTGTGTGTGTGTGTGTGTGTGTGTGTGTGTGTGTGTGTGTGTGTGTGTGTGTGTGTGTGTGTGTTTGTGTGTGTGTGTGTGTGTGTGTGTGTGTGTGCGAGCTAGAGGAAATGTGTGTAGGCGTTTGTGTAAGAGAGAGAGAGAGAGAGAGTCTGTGACTGAGATAATTTATTCATTTAAGGCCATAGCCTTAAGGGCGACAAACAAAATATGCAGATGTCATCATAATTATCAGTGAACATTCAACGTTTTCACAACTTAACTTCAGAAACCAGGCCAATGGTTAATTCAAAAGCTCTGTGTAAATACAACGTGAGGTTACTTACAACACAAATCATCAGACGATGGCATCAATAAACATAATTCCAGCAAACAAGGACGCTCATAATGTTTCTGTGGAATAAATGTTACACGAAAATCATGCGAGACGGGGCACTTCAAAACAAAACGAACTTCATCTTCTTTTGACTCCTTCAACGGTCACAGCTGCTCTGTATATATATATATATATATATATATATATATATATATATATATATATTATCAGCAACAGTAGGCTCTTCATGTTTTTAAAACTTGTATTCTTAAAAAATAAAAATCAGCAAATTTTTGCTATAAGAACAGCTTCTTCAGGCAAGGGTACAGAAGTCTTCAAAAT
>NC_134900.1:24007478-24012478 GCF_041734735.1 Babylonia areolata | reverse complement strand
CGGAACGGGAAGCAAAGCTCATCGCGCGCATGATCACAAAGTAACAACTGATCCAACCACAGCGTGAGATTTGGTGGTCTGCAGTGTGTACCGTGGACTGTTTGACACAGTTCTTTATGGTCCGGCCGACCGCTAAGGGCATTTCCGGACTGCATAACTTAAAAAAATTAAATAATTTTTTTTTTAAAGTCAAACCTAGGAAGTAAACTAACTCAAACCCCTGTCAAATTTGAAAGAAAAATAAAACAAACACGAAAAACAACATAGTTCATGACATGTTAACCATTAAACTCCTTCAGGCAAATAAGACTAGGCTGAGCTCAGGTCGTCAGCACTTCCACTTGATTTGTACATCCCCAAAATGATAGGGAAAAAATCGTTAGGAAGAGTAAAAAATAAAATTTAAAAAAAAATCTTCAAAGCCACGCACAATATAGGCAGAAAACACTGCAGAATTAAGAGCTAGCGGCCATTCCATTGTTTACAATATCACTACCTAATTGCCAGAGCAAAATACTACAGTTAGTACATCATATACTGGACAGGACAAAAGTTTCATGGCTTGCTGGAGTAAGAAAGGAGAATGAAGTTGGGGAGGCAGAAAAATAAAAAAAGCAGACAATACCTTATTTGTATTTGTATTTATCTTTTTATCACAACAGATTTCTCTGTGTGAAATTCGGGCTGCTCTCCCCAGGGAGAACGCGTCGCTACACTACAGCGCCACCCTTTTTTTTTTCTTTTCTTTTTTTTCCTGCGTGCAGTTTTATTTGTTTTTCCTATCGAAGTGAATTTTTCTTCAGAATTTTGCCAGGGACAACCCTTTTGTTGCCGTGGGTTCTTTTACGTGCGCTAAGTGCATGCTGCACACGGGACCTCGGTTTATCATCTCATCCGAATGACTAGCGTCCAGACCACCACTCAAGGTCTAGTGGAGGGGGAGAAAATATCGGCGGCTGAGCCGTGATTTGAACCAGCGCGGTCAGATTCCCTCGCTTCCGAGGCGGACGCGTAACCTCAAGGCCATCAATCTACACATAGTGAAGAAGAAGAAGAAGAAAAAGGCAGACAGAGAGAGCAACAGAAATTAGAGAGCAACAGAAATTAGGACATTTCTAGTACAGAATTTCCAGAAAGCACGGATGCTGTTTACATTAAAAGACCCCCAGCATCCCACGGGGGGTTCGTAGACTGTAAAACTCAACTTGAAGGATTGCAATCATTAAAATCAGCATCATCTTGGGGGACCGGACGACTAGTCGGATCAGAATGAATGCCGACGGTTTCCCCGTTACGGGAATGTTCATACTGCGTTCAAAGTCTCAACTGAATATCGTTTTATAATTAATGTATTTCGCTATGTTTGGTTTTAGTCACATAGATTTTGATAGAGAAAAAGACGTGTTAGTCAGTTCTAAATAATTATTGACTCCTAACGAATCAGGCATCAGATTTGCTCAGTGAAACGCTTTGTTTGTTTGTTTGTTTTTGTTTGTTTATTTGGGTTTTTTCTTTCTTTTTTTGTGGGAGGGTGGGGGAGGGGGGGCACGGGGGGGAGTTGTGGGGGGAGGGGCGTTTCCTGTCGGTGAAAAAATTCCCGTTAACGACATCCCAAACGGCTCTGCGCATGTCAGAAGGCGAGCCAACACCCCATAACTGACCTTGACCCTGTGGGAGTGAGGTTGAAGCTCATGGAAGCTCGTTTTCTTGTCCACTGTTTTGTCTTTGTTTACCAAATGGCGCCTTCTTTGTTTGCTGCTCGCGTTTGACAGGAGAAGAGTCAGATCATTTTGGTGACTTCTGCGTTCGTGGGCTGCAACTCCCACGTTCACTCGTATATACACGAGTGGGCTTTTACGTTTATGACCGTTTTTAACCCGCCATGTAGGCAGCCATACTCCGCTTTCGGGGGTGTGCATGTGGGAATGTTCTTGTTTCCATAACCCACCAAACGCTGACATGGATTACGGGATTTTTAACGGGCGTATTTGATCTTCTGATTGCGTATACACACGAAGGGGGTTCAGGCACTGGCAGGTCTGCACATATGTTGACCTGGGAGATCGTAAAAATCTCCACCCTTTGCCCACCAGGCGCCGTCACCGTGATTCGAACCCGGGACCCTCGCATTGAAAGTCCAACGCTTTAACCATTCGGCTGTTGCGTCCGTCTAATTTTGGCGACGAATTCCGCACTTTTCCTTTAGGTTTTGTCCTGATGTGGGAGACAGCATGGGATTAATACAGATGATGGATGAGTCAGGGAAAAACATCCACCTCGATCTTCAGCACGACATGAGCTGTGAGAGGAGCGGTGGCCTGGTGGTAATGTACCCGACAAAGAAGCCAGTGTCCGCGGGTTCGAATCCTTTATACAGACCCGACTTTTTACTCCACTCGATGATGATGATGATGATGATAATAATAATAACAATAATGATGATGATAATGATAATGATGATAATGATGATGATGATGATGATAACAACAACAATAACAATAATAAAATGATGATGATGATGATGATAATAATAATAATAATACTAATAACAATAATAATAACAATAACATCAATAATAATAATAATAATAATAATAATGATAATTATAATGATACTACTACTACTACGAATAATAATAATCATCATCATCATCAATAATGGTGGATATTCATGTAGCGTGTTTTCCAGAAACACTGCTGAGATCGCTTTACATTTCTCTCTCCCCTCTTTCTCTCCTCTCTTTCTCTACCTGTCTCTATCTTTCTCTCTCCCTTTTTTTCTCTGTCTCCTTCTCTGTCTCTGTCTCTGTCTCTCCCTCCCTCCCTCTCTCTCTCTCTCTCCTCTCCCCAGTATAGATTTTTCAAGACAACGCACATGATAGAACCTTACATTGGAATAAAGATGAATAGATATGTAAAGAGCGCTTCAAGCAAATTTAGATTCGGTGTCTCTGATATTGCTTGCCATTGTTTTAGATACAGAAACGTAAGAGAACAGGAACTTTTGTGCCGCTTATGCAATCAGGCTAAAGAAGATGAAATCCATTTTTTGTTTTGTTGCCCTGCTTTTCATGATCTCAGAGTAAAATTAATTAATTCGAAGTATTATGCAGAACCATGTCATTTTAGGCTAAATATCTTGTTGTCAACAAGAAATGAGACAGTTCTTTTTAATTTAGCTATGTATATTTATGAAGCAAGCAAGAGGCTGCGCACTGCAGTCTCTTAATATTCGTTTGCAGACCTTATGTCTGTTAACTGTTACCTTTGTAAATAAAAATTATGTATTATGTTCCCTTGTATTAGCCCCTTCAGTATGGGGCCAAGGCCTTTATCTGAATAAACATCTGAATCTGAATCTGAATCTGAATCTCTCCTCTCCCTCTGTGTGTCTCCCCTGTGAAGTGCTGTACACCCTCACTGCCACATAGATGGGTCCAGTCCATGACCTGCACATTCTCACTGTCAGTAATACGTTCAGCGGGTACCCTCACTGCACTGCAAGCTGCAGGAACTGTAGAACTCTTCTCTGTCTCGCCCTGTCTGTCCGTCCGTCTGTCTGCCTGTCGGTCTGTCTGTCACTTTTGTCAAGTGTTCCTTCTTGTTCTCTCTGTTCATCGCTCCCTCTGTCTCTGTCTATCCATCCCCTGTCCGCTTCCCTCCTCTCTCTCTCTCCCCCTCTCTCTCTCTCTTTATCTATCTCCGCCTCTCTCTATTTGTCACTCCCATTATAATTTTTTTTATGTCTCTCTCCTGCTCGCCCTCTCTATTTCTCATTCTCACTGCCCCCTCCCCCCCTCTCTCTCTCTCCACCTCTCTTTATTTCTCACTCCCCTTATCCCGGCTTTTCTGTATCTCTATTGCTCGCCTTCTGTATTTATCATTCTCTCTCTACCTCACCCTCACACTCTCTCTTCTATTTCTCCCCCTCCTCTCTCACTCCCTCTCTTTATCTCCTCGTTCTTTTCTCTCTCTTGCTCGCCCTCTCTATTTCACATTCTCACTCTTCTCTCTCCCTTATTCATCTATTTCTCTTCCTCGTCTCCATCTATTTCCCTCTCCCTTCTTCTATTTCTCCCCCTCTTCTCTCTCTTCCTCTCCTTTCTTCTATTTCCCCATCCTCTCTCTCTCTCTCACTCTGTCTCTTCCACATTCAAATTCTTTCCTAGCACAGCCTTCTCTTCCCCACCCCCTCCACTTCCCCTTCTCTTTCTCCCATTTAGTTCCTCTCTCTGTCTGTCTCTCTCTCTCTCTCTCTCTCTCTCTCTCTCTCTCCACTCTCCTTTACAATAACCTGCGGCAAAAACATCTGAACTCTGAAGGGGTCAATCGTATGTTCACTTGATGAAGAATGGTTCTGTTTACAGTATTCGTAAACTTTGCATTTATATATTTAATGCCCTGAAGATACGACAGGAATTCTGTGACAACAATGATGAAAATTAGAATTAATTTACTATGCACGAGAAGCATTTTGTTCTACAGGTTAAGTTAGTACGTATTTTACATTTTGTTGTGGCTGAGTGATCACCACATTGTGTACTTTTGACCTATTTCTAGGGGCCGGGTGCCTGGAGATTAAAGTTTTGTTCTTGTTCTTGTTCTCCACTCTCCTTCTTTCTCGCTCTCCCCAACTCTCACCCCGTCTGTCTGTCCAGGTTAAGTACTTGAACCCATTACTGTCACACTGATTAGTCCAGTACATGCACTGTACACTCTCACTGTCAACACGTTGTAATTCCCTCCTCTGCACTGCAGATAGAAAACAGTCTAAATCCTATCCGTGCCCCCCCCCCCTCTCTCTCTCTCCCTTTCTCTGGGTCTTTTCTTCTTCTTTTTTTTTCTTCTTCTCCTTCTTCTCCTTCTTCTCTCTCTCTCTCTCTTTCTTTTCTTATCAATGAATTAGCAATTGAACTATCAAAAATGGGTAAACATGGCATCCAAATGATACCTAATGCTGTAGAAATCTTCTTATTGCTTTTTGCAGATGACGTGATATTG
>NC_134900.1:23964978-23999978 GCF_041734735.1 Babylonia areolata | reverse complement strand
CAAGATTTCCTCGCACCCGTAGAGGAGCTTTTTTTTTTTTTTTTTTTTTTTTTTTTTACAGGTGTGTAAAAGTTTGTCGCCCATTGTCATACTTGAAACAGACTTTCATCAGCGCTTCGATCTGGCTTCAAAATGTCGTTAGAGGACTCTCAGATTTGGTCTGATTCGCATATCTGCTTTGAGTTTAATTTCCAGACTGTTTTCTAATCGATTCCGAAATAAATATTCCCATCAGATCAAGTGCATTTGTTTCAGTGACGTTATAGTTGGACATTTTGGACTGTACATAAAGAAGCATTTCTTACAAGAAAGTGCGTCAATTATTGTCAGTGGGAACCTTTATGTTTTTGAAATTATATATTCATTATCAGATGTTTGTCTTTTTGATTAACGACTTCCATTTCACGAAGTCTAATAAGTAATGTTCTTTAACAACTTTACTTACAATCATTTCAGATGTTTGTCTTTGATTCCAACCCCCCCATCTACCCGAAAGAAAAACTAGACTTGTGTAGATTTCAACAATGGGGTTTTCATGTCAAGAAAAGCGACAGAGTACATGTATGATTATACAATGCAGTTTGCACCTTACCTGATGATGGAATGTGTTCAAAACCAACTCCCAGAGATGCCGACCCCTGTCAAGTGTTTGTAGGAACAATCAGGAAATTTAGAAGGAACATTTTGAATCAGGTAGAAACACTCGGACTCCGAGCCAAATCAGCAAACGTACATTTTATCTACAAGGCATACAAACACTTCGGCCTTCCTGCAACACGGTGTAATTGCTACGATTAAGCTGATTGGTCCACTCAATGATGTTTCAATGTAAACATGCGCGCGATTACCTGAGCATCATCACGTGAGACCAACGTTAGTAGTGACTGCCCTGGCCTCGTGATCGATAGGTCTAGAGCGTCTGGGTAATGTCACGACAGGAAAGCATGTGACCATGCTATGTAGTCGGAAATGTACTAGTCAGAACAATTTTGACGTTGGCGTAACGTCTGAACAAACTGCGATCGAGCGTAACAAAATACGACGAAATCGTAACAGTTAGCATTTCTGAACTCCAGACAGGCCCCTAAAATTATTACAGCAAGGTTCAGTCTGGCAGTCTGAAAATTCTGCGCACTGTCATCGCTACATAGACCACACTGAAGAGGAATTAATTTACCTACTGTGTAATGATAAGAAATAAGATTAGGTACATTTTGTGCTAAGCTGTCTTGATCTCTCTCTCTCTCTCTCTCTCTCTCTCTCTCTCTCTCTCTCATTCCCTCATGCCTGAAATGTTATGAGTTCTCTCTCACTCGACTCTCTCTCTCTCTCTTGGAAGAATAGAAGATATTTAAAATCGTTCGGAGTTCTCTCTCTCTCTCTCTCTCTCTCTCTCTCTCTCTCTCTCTCTCACTCTCTCTCTCTCTCTCTCACTCTTGGAAGAATAGGCTATGCCCAAAACCGTTTTCTTTCTCTATGTCCATGTCTGTCTGTCTGTCTGTCTCTGTCTCTCTCTCTCTCTCTGTCTCTCTCGCTTTCTCTCTTTCCCCCACCCTCTCTCTCTCTCTCTCCACACACTTCAAGGCCATAGCGAATGAAAAGACCACACACACACACACACTGATAGCCCTCGGCCATTTCTGTGCTGGTCAAAAACCATGGCCCCTGTGGGAAATGACGATGTCGCGACCCCTTGACACCAGAAAAAAAAAGAGGGAAGAGGAAATAAAGAGAAGGAAGAAGACGCCCACGCAAGTGCTTGTGTTTTTGCGTGTGTGCTTTTTGCTCTGTCTGTCTGTCTCCTTCCCCCCTCTCCCCCCCTCTCTCTCTCGCACACACACACGCGCGCGCGCACCACGCACACAAACACTCACAATCATCCACACACACACACGCGCGCGCGCACACAGACACACGTACACGCACATTCACTCACATACACATACTCATACACTCACAGAGAGA
Organism: Babylonia areolata; assembly: GCF_041734735.1. Lineage (NCBI taxonomy): Eukaryota > Metazoa > Mollusca > Gastropoda > Neogastropoda > Buccinidae > Babylonia > Babylonia areolata. The sequence goes on along the minus strand of NC_134900.1, from coordinate 23,998,013 downwards.
CAGAGAGAGAGAGAGAGAGAAGAGATGAAATGTTTTAATGTCTTTCGGCCATGGGCACATAAACAGTCAAGGGGGAGGGGCAGGGGTGGGGGTAGAGGGGTGGGGGCGGGGGTGAAATAACTAAATAGCTAAATAAAGAAGTTCCATAAAAGGAAAAATACAGTATTACACAAGAGAGAGAGACAGAGACAGAGACAGAGACAGAGAAACGAATTTTCGGGCGTAGCATACACGATAATCACTCCGGACAAGTGCAGATCTTTCGGTAAAATTATGATTGTCAATCTCACACTCTGAACTGGTGGCCCACTGCAAGCTGTCTCTCCGGTAAAGGATGACACTGAACTATAGACAGACAGACAGACAGACAGACAGACAGACAGACAGACAGACAGACAGACAGACAGACAGACAGACAGACAGACAGACAGACAGACAGACAGACAGGCAGGCAGGCAGGCAGGCAGGCAGGCAGGCAGGCAGGCAGGCAGGCAGGCAGGCAGGCAGGCAGGCAGGCAGGCAGGCAGGCAGGCAGACAGACAGACAGACAGACAGACAGACAGACAGACAGATAGATAGATAGATAGATAGATAGATAGATAGATAGATAGATAGATAGATAGATTGTATTGTATTATTCTTGTCATAATAGATTTCTCTGTGAAATTCTGGCTGCTCTCCCCAGGGAGCACCGCACATTTTGGGGGGTATTTTTCTTTTACCCGCCTGCAGTTTTTTTAATGTTTTCCTATCGAAGTGGATTTTTCTACAGAATTTTGCCAGGGACAACCCTTTTGTTGCCGTGGGTTCTTTTACGTGCGCTAAGTGCATGCTGCACACGGGACCTCGGTTTATCGTCTCATCCGAATGACTAGCGTCCAGACCACCACTCAAGGTCTAGTGGAGGGGGAGAAAATACTGGCGACTGTGCCGTGATTCGAACCAGTGCGCTCAAATTCTCTCGCTTCCTTGGCTATGCGGACGCGTCACCTCTAGGCCATCACTCCACATACAAGCTACTCATTGGTCGGAATCCGTAAAAATGAACGTTCAGCTTCGAAAACTACAATGTTTCTCTCCAAATTATTCCGGAAAATGGTCTCTGTCAAAAAAAAAAACCCCACCCACCCCCCCAAACGTGTTCGTGTAGTGCGAGTTATCTCTGCGGCTGCCTTCACCTCTACAGTCCATCTCGCTCACGACGATCGGCTTTGGATCCACTCTGTTTACGCGTACCCAGAGTCAAACACTCGACTGTTGGCCGCCGTTCTTTCTCTGTCTCTGGACCTTGCAATTGGAATGAACTTCCTCTTTCGCTTCGTCAAGTCTCCACACTCAGCTCTTTCAAGTCTGGCCTTAAAACCCACCTCTTCCCAAAATAGCCTCCCTTCCCTGCCTCTTCCTTGTATTCGGTTTCTCCAGTTTTAGAGTTATGCATGCGTGTGAATGACTGTGCGAAAGCGCTTTGATTTGTCTCTGCACAAGATTCAGCGCTATATGAATACCATTATTATTATTATTATTAACTCCAATTCTGGAGCGCAATTAAAATGATGTGTCGATTCAGATGGTGGTTCGCGACCATTATACAGTCAGTGATGAGGCCCATGTACAATTTTTTTTTTCTCTGAATATCATTCTAGCGGCTTCTTCTGCTTCCTTTCACGAAATAATCGATGAGATGCCAGTGTTGATAATGAACGTTCATAAAAAAGGCCTGGACTTCAGTGGGTGTTTTTCCCCGACAAGTGATCACTTGGTCGAATACACATGGTGTAAGATCTCCACACCGAGTGTAAAACACAGCAGCCTTTCTACGCCTTGAGTCATGCATTAAAATTGAATGTTTCATATTTTGTGAAAACGACTTTGAAATATATATTTCACATAGTAACACTCAGATTCATGTTCCGTAAATAGGGAGGTTTTTTCTGCTCCTTTCAGATGTATGCATCGTTGTAACTTCCGCACTGAGCAGAAGAAGGTAGTATTTGAACTAAAAATAATGATAAAAATGTTTGCTATTAACCAAGGTGGCAATATATATGATAAAAGTGGTCAGTTTTGTGAATATGAAATAATCCCTAAATTGAAATATTTTCACGCTTCTTTATGATACCGATGCCCTTTTCAGAAGTGTACTCTCATTGTGGTGAATATGTGTGGAAAGAACTGATTTTCTTTCGTATTTCTCAGCCAGATTTAAAGTCGTCAGGAAAAACAAAATTACTTCCAGAGAAAACTGAATTGTCAAATTTTGCCACGGACACACACACACACACACACTCTCTCTCTCTCTCTCTCCCTCTCTCTCTCATACACACACACGCGAGCGCGCACCTGAACACAGGGTTATTACACAGACCCACGTTGTTTGTAAACGCACACGTGAGCAAAAAAATAAATAAATAAAAACGACAACACAACAACAACAACAACAAAAAAAAAGAAAGAAAAAAAGCGTATCAGAAACTGGTGTGGGCGTGAGAAAAAAACCGAAAGTGGCCCACAGAGATTTACACCCCCAAGGCAGAAGAGGGTGCAGATGATTATGAAATTGTTTACACAGCGTATTGACAAGAATGATGGGAAATATATAAAAGAAAATAATAATAAAAAGGTCAGGGATTTTGGGCAACATGGGATCTGATGGATCTCCCCCCCCCCTCTACCCTTCCCACCCACACACACCACCTGACCCCCAACCCCCTTCACTCCTGCTATCCCACCCCTTCTTCTTACACATGACGTCTCTGTCGCTGTGTCCGGGGGTTGTGTTTGTCCGGGGAGGGTTTTGTTTAGCGAGGAGTTTCTGGTGAGTCCTTTTGAATGTTGCAATATGATTCATGTCCACAAGGCACGTTTTTCATTTCGGATGTGTGGGAGGTTGGGACAGAGAGACAGAGACACGGGGAGAGACAGAGAGAGAGGGAGAAAGAGAGAGTTAGAGAGAGAGAGAGACACACAGAGACAGACACAGGGAGAGATAGAGATAGAGAAAGAGAGAGAACAGAAGGAGAGAGAGACAGAGAGAAACACAGAGAGAGAAAGAGAGAGAGACAGGGACACACAGAGAGAGCGAGTTCAAAACTAGAGGGGTTGGGGGGAGATAAATAGAGAAATTTCGAAAGGGGGAGGGGGAGGGAGAAAGTCAGACAGACAGACGGACAGAGAGATACAGACACTGAGAGCCTAACATCACAAACTGAACCACTTCATACATGTTCTAAAGATAACATGGATCAAGAAATTATATACAGGAACAAACAAAGTGGAAGAAAATCCTACCTGTAAAATGCCATAGAAATCAACTCACTACACCTGTATAGTCCAAGAAGTTTCTAAATACCGAATGTAATAAATGCTGGGAGATGTATGTCAGGAATACATGAATTTTACGAAACAAGTAGAATTAAGAATCGCATGAGGTACTTGCGTAGCCCCTCTTTCACAAAGACAAACTCAGAATTGGTAACAACACAATTCACTTCAAATACTGGACAAACAAAAATATATCTCTGGTTAGAGATGTTGTTGATAAGCATGGGTTTTTCTTCGGTTACACATACTTTACAGAAAACTATGATATTACTGTAAATTATTTAGTGTACATGGGTTTCATAAGTTTGATAAAAAGTTATCTAATCACACACAATATTCATTTTAGCGATAAAACCTGTCATGAACAACTGAAAGCACTACAATTAATATCCTCCATTAAGAAAGGCTCGCAAATATATTATGCTATACTTCTTGAACCGCTTTTTTTTTTATATGCAATATAAATTCCTTTGTAAAGAGGGCGCAAAAATTATATAACATCGTTAATTGGGAAACCATCCTGGAACAAATTTTAAAAAAAAGTAAAAGAGATAATATTGAGATGGTTTCAAATTAGAATTCGTCTTAACATTTCGGTTACAAACAAAATTCTGAAGAAAATGGGTTTCACAAACAGTGACGTGCAATTTCTGTAAAAATGAAATACATTCAGTACAACATTATCTATGTTTCCACAAGTTCTCTCAATTGTTTTGGAAGGAACTGAAGAAAGTTTTGAAGGAAAGATGTGGTAATTGATAAAACGCATAGAAATAGTATCTTTGGTAATCATGAAATTACAAAAAAAACAGATGAAACTTTCAACAATAATATTCTTTTTGCAAAATATTTTGTTTGTGAATGCAGAATGCATCCCCACAACAGCCAAGTTGTTAAAGCGTTAGACTTTCAATCTGAGGGTCCAAGGTTTGAATCTTGGTAACAGCGCCTGGTGGGTAAAGGGTGGAGATTTTTCTGAACTCCCAGGTCAACATATGTGCAATCCTGCAAATGCCTGATACCCTTCGTGTGTATACGTGACGTGTGCAGTGCAACCCTGCTTTCAAAAACACATATCGTGCATATCTAATAAAAATTAAAAAAAAAGGAATCTGTGATTGTGCCGTATTCCTGTCATTATCTGCAATATGCTTGATCATTAATACGCTGATTCTTCTCTCATCTATTATTTTCTTTCAATATCTGTTCCCTCTGTCAGTTTCTCTCTGTGTCTATCTATCCATCTGTCTGTTTCTCTCTTTTTTTTTCCACACCTTCTTCAGTCTTTACCTGTTCTTCACCTTGTCTTTTCCCTGCCCCATCTCTCGTCTCTATAGCTTGTTCTTTATTCGTGGCTCTCCTGTTTTGTACATGAATATTCATACTGATGTTCCGTGCAGTTGTATTATTTTGATCATGTTGCGTCGTGAATGTTTCAACTCTTCTTTTCTTTTTCTTTCTTTCGGTTTTCTTTGCCCAGACCACTATATTTATTCCGTTAGGTTCTTCAAATAAAAATTTCATTCGTTCGTTCGTTCGTTCGTTCGTTCGTTCGTTCTCTCTTTCTGTGTGTGTGTGTCTTTCTGTCGCTGTCTCTGTCTGTCTGTCTGTATCTGTCTCTGTCTGTCTGTCTCTCTCTCTCTGTCTCTGCTCTGTCTGTCTGTCTGTCTCTCTCCCTCTCTCTTCGTGGCTTTATTGCATTGTACGTTAACACGTGTTCCTCGCATGCTTGTGTATATCCGTATATTTTGATGTTGTCAATAGCCGGCTTCCACTTCTTTCTTTTTCACTTCTCTTTCCCCATTGGGTCAGAAGTCTTTAAAAAAAAAATCATACTGTGCTGATTCTTTCACCATCTTAGAATAAGAATTAATGTAGCATATTTCTCCCTCTCTCTCTCTCTCTCGCACACACACACACGCGCGCGCGCGCGAGAGAGAGAGAGAGAGAGAGAGAGAGAGAGAGACAGAGACAGAGACAGAAAGAGAGAGAGAGAGAGAGAGACAGAAATAGAGACAGAAAGAGAGACAATCAAAGCCACAGAGAGATTAATGAAGGCAACCGTGAGATGCGAGGGCGGACGATCCAGGAGAGCGATTACCCAATGAGAGAGACCGTACCGGTGCATCAGCCTCAAAACACCCCCCAAAACCAATTTCACCCCCGGGCCCTGGAGTCATTTGTGTCTCGTCAAGGTCGACCCTGGTCTACGCAGATTTGACCCAGGGGGTAAAAAACCAACGTGGGAGGGGAGTACAAATAGACTGCTACACCGGTCGTGTGCAGACTGGTTAAAGATCCTTCGGTCATCAGAGAGGAAGACCGGAAAGGAGGGTGGCTCTTTCAGTGACAGCGTTTGAGGTCGATTGTTGCCTGGCTGCCTCGTCTCCATTACTGAGGACCGTTGGTACTCAGGAACCGAAATGCGGTGGGGGGAGGACGCGGGGATGGGAGTTACTGATTGCGTCTACATGACAATTTCGCGTAAGTATGGACAATTGCGCGGTTGCGCATTTGCGCATGAGGACAATTGCGCAGATGGACAATTGCGCATAAGGACAGTTGCGGAGACTCTTTTTTTCTTTTTCTTTTTTTTTTTAAGTTGGAATTAAACGGTAACGATGAAAATCCTTACAGTGCCTCACTGAAAGACTGGTGTATGACGCTTCTTCTCTGATCCGCCTCAGGAAAGTTGAGAGGTGTGAATGAAGACTGATATAAAAGAAAGAAAGAAAGAAAGACAAATAAAGACAAAGGTTTTTAAAAAAAAATTAATCGGGGAAGCACGCATTCACACACGCACTTAATCCCTTGCCTGCTGCAGCTGAATACGCTCATCAGTGGAAGGGCTAGCTGTCACCTCAGTGATAAAAGATCAAGGTTCACACGTCAGGATCTTGGTCACAAATCCTCTTCTTCTTGGACCTCATCCTCTTGGAACAGCATTGCTTTTTGGTCAGTACCACCAGTAATTACACCACTTTCAGTTTCAGTTTCTCAAGGAGGCGTTACTGTGTTCAGACAAATCCATATACGCTACACCACATCTGCCAGACAGACGCCTGACCAGCAGCGTAACCCAACGTGCTTAGACAAGAGTGCATGAATATATATTTGTGTACCTATTGCCAGTGCACAATACTCTCGTTGCCATGGGTTCTTTTTTCAGTGCGCCAAGTGCGTGCTGCACACGGGACCTCGGTTTATCGTCTGTTCCGAATGACTAGACGCTCAGTTTGATTTTCCAGTCAAACTTGGGAGAAAGGGCGAGAGCGGGATTCGATTCCAAACCCTCACGGACTCTCTGTACTGGCAGCTGCGCGTCTTAACCATTCTGCAGCCTTCCTCCTTCCAACTACACCACTCAAAACTACACAAGGAACTGTTCTTGCACTTCAAATTTAGGCCACACTGACCTCATTTCACCAAGGTTCAGCACTGAAGGGGTTAAAGATTGTTCCGTAATCGAAGGCAGGAAGGAAGGGTGGTTCGTTCTTTGACAGCGTTGTGTGTGTGTGTGTGTGTGTGTGTGTGTGTGTGTGTGTGTGTGTGTGTGTGTGTGTGTGTGTGTGTGTGTGTGTGTGGTGTGTCTGTGTGTGTGTGTGTGGTGTGTGTGTGTGTGTGTGTGTGTGTGTGTGTGTGTGTGTGTGCGTGTGTGCACGCGCAAGTTTGTGTACGTGCGTGCGTGTGACAGAAACATGTCCAAATGACAAAAGAAACGAATTATGAGCGCCAAAAATGCAGCTTTTAGTTGGTTGTACCGAGGGAGGCAGCCTGTTGTGCAACTAACTCCCTGGCTGTTTGATGAGAGCTCACTGATCGATGATAGTACCAAAGTCAGTATCGATGACCGATGATAGTCCCAAAATAAGTATCGATGATATTCCCAAATAAGTATCGATGACCGATGATAATCCCAAATTAAGTATCGATGACCGATGATAGTCCCGAAATAAGTATCGATGACTGTTGATAGTCCCAAAATAAGTATCGATGACCGATGATCCAAATTAAGTATCGATGACCGATGATAGTCCCGAAATAAGTATCGATGACTGATGATAGTCCCAAAATAAGTATCGATGACCGATGATATCCCAAAATAAGTATCGATGACCAGTGATAGTCCCAAATTAAGTATCGATGACCGATGATAGTCCCGAAATAAGTATCGATGACCGATGATAGTCCCGAAATAAGTATCGATGACCAATGATCGTCCCAAAATAAGTATCGATGATAGTCCCAAAATAAGTATCGATGAGCGATGATAATCCAAAAATAAGTGTCGATGAAAGAAAATGAACACTAACTGTCGTGTTTTGTCAAGTTTGATCATGCTAATTCTCAAAGCGATTCTATTGACCAGGGTAGTGAAATAAGCAAACCGCATGTTTGTTTGTTTGGTTGTGTTTTTTTTTTTAACACAGCCGGGGGGCGGGGAGGCGCGGGGGGGGGGGTGGGGGTGCTGTGTAAAAGAGTAAAGGAGAATAAATACATTGGGGGGGGGGGGGAATGCAACACACACGCGCGCACACTCACACCCCCCCCCCCCCCCCCCCCCCCCGCCGCCCCCACCCCCACCCCCCCGCGCGCGCACACACACACCACATGAGAGACAGGCAGACAGAGACAGACAGACAGACAGAAAGAGAACGAGGAGAGAGAGAGAAGGGGGGGGGGGGGGAGGGAGGGAGAGATAAAAAAAGAAAAGAAAGACAGACAGATATAGGGAGACAGAGATAGAGACAGGCAGACAGAGACAGAGAGACAGAAAGAGAACGAGGAAGGAAAGAAGAGAGAGAGAGAGAGAGAGAGAGAGAGAGAGAGAGAGAGAGAGAGAGAGAGAGAGAGAGACCATTACTCTGACATTCTAATGTTGCCTGCAAGGCCATACTGACATTCTGAGCTCCTTGGCTGTAAGGGTCAGAGCTGGGATGACAAGGAGTACGTCTGACACCACAAACACAGTGCAATACAATTCTTTGTTGCTCCAGCACCCGCAAAAAAGAAATGTTACCTGTAAATAACAAAAAAACCCTTACGAAGCAAACTAATTTCACAGTATTTTGGAGACAAAAGTGCAGTCCAACTCAACTGAACGTTCCAATGGTGACACTGTGCAGCACATTATCGTTCACTTATCACAACACGCGAGAACAGATACTACACATTGCTTTTTTCTTCTGATATTTTCATGATTAATGACTGTGCCAGAGAGAGAGAGAGAGAGAGAGAGAGGGGGGGGGGAGGAGAGAGAGAGAGGGAGAGAGAGGGGGGGAGACAGACAGGCAAGCAGACAGACATACAGGCAGACAGACAGACAGAAAATGTGGCACGCTTTTTCCCCTCCCCCTCTCTCTCTCGGTATTATATATATATATATATATATATGTGTGTGTGTGTGTGTGTGTGTGTGTGTGTGTGTGTGTGTGTGTGTGTGTGTGTGTGTGTGTGTGTGTAGCCAAACGCTTAGCTTCATATAGCACTCTTAGGCTTCAGATACTGTTTCACGCACAAGCTGTATAGCAAACGCTTATCTCTCTCTCTCTCTCTCTCTCTCTCTCTCTGTCTCTCTTATATTCAATATATATATTCAAGACAAGCAAAATGCCGTAACGTACACACACACACACACACACACACACACACACAACACACACACACACACACACACACACACACACACACATATATATATATATATATATATATATATATATATATATATGTATGTATGTATTTTGTAGGTACCTCCTTTGCAAACAGGCAAACCATTTCTGAGTTCCAAGACTCTCCTCTCTCTCTCTCTCTCTCTCTCCCTCTGTCTCTCTTTATAGAAAGAGGGAGAGGCGAAGAACCGTAAATGGCACGTTTATTTTCTGTCATACACTTGGCAGAAGCGTAACACACGTTTTCATAATGAATGCTTGGGTGCGGGCAGTTTTAAATTACCAACTCGAAAAGAGTAAATCGGTCCGTCGCTGCCGGTGTAGCAGTTTCAAACTACCCCCCAACCCCCTACGCTGGATTTTGCCTCGGAGCATTCTGGGCTAGCTTTACTGACCCCCCCCCCCCACCCCACCCCCCCGCCCGCCCCCAATCCCACCCTCTCTATTACAACTTAACGGAAGTGGGCGTGGGGGTGGGGGGTGGGTGGCGCTATAATAGCGTGTGTTGATTCTTCTTCTTCTTCTTCGGCGTTCGTGGGCTGCAACTCCCACGTACATTCGCGTGTACGCGAGTTGGCTTTTACGTGTATGACCGTTTTTACCCCGCCATGTAGGCAGCCATACTCCGTTTTCGGGGGTGTGCGTGCTGGGTATGTTCTTGTTTCCATAACCCACCGAAAGCTGATATGGATCACAGGGTCTTTAATGTGCGTATTTGATTTTCTGCTTGCGTATACACACGAAGGGGGTTCAGGCACTAGCACGTCTGCTCAGATGTTGACCTGGGAGATCGGAAAAATCCCCGCCCTTTACCCACCAGGTGCCGTCACCGAGGTGCGAACCCGGGACCCTTAAATTGAAAATCCAACGCTTTAACCACTCGGCTATTGCGCCCGTCTGTTGATGCTAATCTGGCCAAAGTTAACTCCGGGGTCGTTTCAAGCTCGCTGAGAATGACCCTTATTCCCCAGGTCAACATATGTGTAGACCTGCTGGTGTCTAAACCCCCTTCGTGTGTATACGCACGCAGAAGATCAAGTACATACGTTCAAGATCTTGTGATCTATGTCAGCGTTCAGTGGGATATGGAAAACAAGAACATACCCAGCATGCACCCCCCCCCCCCATCCCCCCCAATCGAAAACGGAGTATGGCTGCCTACATGGTGGGGGTAAATAACCAAATTAATGGTCATACACGTAAAATGTTGTATGTCTGCCTGAGTGTGTATGTGTGCGTGCCTGAAATCTGATTGAATGACACGGGAAACTTTTTTTTTCTTCTCCTGCGTTCGTGGGCTGCAACTTCCACGTTCACTCGCATGCACACGAGTGGGCTTTTACATGTGTGACCGTTTTTACCCCGCCATGTAGGCAGCCATACCCCGCTTTCGGGTGTGTACATGCTGGGTAAGTTCTTGTTTCCATAACCCACTGAGCGCTGACATGGATTACAGGATCTTTAACGTGCGTATTTGATTTTCTGCTAGCGTATATACACGAAGGGGGTTCAGGCACTAGTAGGTCTGCACATACGTTGACCTGGGAGACCGGAAAAATCTCCAACCTTTACCCACCAGGCGCTGTCACCGAGATTCGAACCCGGGACCATCAGATTGACAGTCCAACGCTTTAACCACTCGGCTATTGCGCCTGTCACACAGGAAACGAATGATGAGCGCCCAATGGCAGCCGTCATTCGGCTCTACCCAGGAAGACAGCCTGTTGTGCAATTGACCCCGCGCTTAGAGCTTGGTCTCCGACCGAGGATATGCGCTATATAAGTATCCGAATCATCAAATCATATCATCCATTACTCGGGAGGGGGGCGGGGGGAGTGGTGGGGGGGGGGGTTAAAATAAAAAAAATCAAATTAAATCAAATTGGGAGGGGTTGGGGGGGGGGGGGGGGGGGGGGGGGGAGGCTGGTCTACATGGACTCAAGGGTTTTCCTCGGCTAGTCAGATTTAACCCCGGAGTAAAAGACACTAGTGTGTGGGTGTGTGTGTGTGGGTGTGTGTGTGTGTGTGTGGGGGGGGGGGGTACCAAAATGCTGTTACACCGGGCTAAGTGACTGATGGAAAACGGCGTGACATTTGGGCTGTTGTGACATCGTGGAAGACTTCATAAATTCATTGAATACCTCAGCAAGTCGAAAACAACCCGCGACAGAAGTGGATGTATTTCTTCGGATTAAGAAACGTCGTAGTTGCCATATTTATGATGATAATAATAATGATAATAATAATAATGATGATGATGATGATAATAATAATAATAATGATGATGATGATGATGATGATGATGATGATGATGATGATGATGATGATAACAATGACGATAATAAACACTAACAAAAAAAAAATGAATAGACAAATGAATGAATGAAATAATGAATGAATGAACGAACGAACGAATGAATGAATGAAAGAAATCAATAGAAAAAAAAAAATCTTACGCTGAGCAGTCCACGAGTATCCACAACGTTTGTTAAGTCTTGGACGGAGACAGCCACTCAAAGACAGAACAGACAGACAGACAGACAGACAGACAGACAGAGGCGAAAGAGAAGGAAACAGTGCGATTCGGAAAGTTTAAGATATTCTGATCACAAGAGAGGTTGAAGAATTGTACGTGTTATGTGTTTGTGTGCATTACATATGTATCTGTATGTGTGTACGTGTGTTTGTGGGGGGGGCGGGGGGGGGGGGTGCGCGCAAGTGTGTTAGCTATATGTGTGGGGGTGTGGGGGATGGGGTGAGGGTATGTGCAGGCGGACGCATTAACCACAAAGCCACCATTGCACATCATGAACACTTTTCTCCGGAAGGTCTTACGCCGAGGAGGTGGGTTAAGACAAAGAACACCGTTCTCTAACAACGAAAGCTCATTGGTTGGGTAGTTCAGACAGCCACTGGACATCAGTGGTGCTGTGTGTGTGTGTGTGTGCGTGTGTGTGTGTGCATGTGTGTGTGTGTGCATGTGTGTGCGTGTGTGTGTGTGTGTGTGTGCATGTGTGTGCGTGTGTGTGTGTGTGTGTGTGTGTGTGTGTGTGTGTGCATGTGTGTGTGTGCGTGTGTGTGTGTGTGTGTGTGCATGTGCGTGCGTGTGTGTGTGTGTGTGTGTGCATGTGTGTGCGTGTGTGTGTGTGTGCATGTGTGTGCGTGTGTGTGTGTGTGTGCATGTGTGTGCGTGTGTGTGTGTGTGCATGTGTGTGCGTGTGTGTGTGTGTGTGTGTGCGTGCGTGCGCGTGCGCGCGTGTGTGTGGAAGGGGTGGGGGCGAAGGCGTGGAAGAAAGAAAGCTAGATGACAGGCCGTCTTCCCGAGTGAAGTGTATGAAGGCGTAGACACAAGAATTGCCTGGAGACATTGGTGTCCATGATTAAGCAGAGCAGCGTCGTACCTGAAGATGACACCCCTCATGACGTCAGCACTGTCAGGGAACTTGGAATCGGGTTGCATGCGGTTCTGAACAAGACAATGAAGGAAGGAAGGAAGGAAGGAAGGAGCGAATCAACGAATGAATGAATAAATCTTTATAAATGAATGAAAGAATGCATCTTTATACATGAAAGAATGAATCGTTATAAATGAATGAATGAAATAATGAATTAATATTTATGAATGAATGAAAGAATGAATCTTTATAAATGAATTAATGAATCTTTATAAATGAATGAATGAATATATGAATGAATGAAAGAATGAATGAATCTTTATAAATGAATGAATGAATTAACGAACGAATGACTCTTTATAAATGAATGAATGAATGAATCTTCATACATGAATGAATGAATGAATGAATGAATCAATCAATCAATCAATCTTTATAAATGAAAGAATGAATCTTTATGAATGAATGAATGAATCTTTATGAATGAATGAATGAATGAATGAATGAATCCTTATAAATGAATGAATCTTTCTGAATAAATGAATGAATGAATGAATGAATGAATGAATCTTTATTTTCTTATCAGCACACTGGCCGACTTACATGTCAGCCGTTGTTTTAGAGACACACAGACATGGCACTATGGACAAGAGATGATTAGCCATCTCATGTACCCCCCCCCCCTCCTGCCCCCCACCCCCCCTGCCCCCCACTTAAACCGGCTTTCTCTGCCCGAATTATTGATATTATTGTGGGATTAATGGTGAAGGGGGTTGGGGGGCGGAGGATTGGAGGGGGTGGGGGTCCAGGTATCCGGTGTCGGTTTCTTCCACGCGTGGTGTGTGTGTGTGTGTGTGTGTGTGTGTGTGTGTGTGTGTGTTATGTTTGAACTTAATAGTTATGTCAGTTGTCATAATCTCCATCTGTCTTTGTCTGTCTGTGTGTCTGTCTCTCTTTCTCTTCCTCCCTCTCTCCATCCGTCCCTCTCTCTGTCTCTCCCTGTCTTCCTCTAATTTCTCCGTGCTCTCTTTCTTTGTTTCTTTGATTATTTTACATGATTTTTGTTGTTTTGGGGTGTTTTTTTCGGTAACAGTGCTTGAGTTTGTTATTTGCTTCTTGTAGGAAGGTAGGATGTAATATATATATATATATATATATATATTGCGCTTATTCTGTGCTAATAGCGCTTGTTTGTTTAATCATTTTCTCCACAACTATCACGATTTAGTAAACTCTCTCTCTCTTTCTTTCTTTTTCTCTCTTCTTCTTCTTCTTCTTCTCTGTCTCTCTCCTAACCAAAAATAAATAACTGAAAAATGAATAAATAAAACGATAAACACAGCAAACACAAATGCAATAATTCGATGTCTCGTTTAGCACCGGAATAAACAGTTTAGTAATCTTAGACAGATATACTCCCACACACAATTACACACATGGCAATTTTGACACGTACATTTTTTCGGGAGTGGGGTGGGGTGGGGGAGTTACATTTCAGATTTCAATATCATCTAACCCCTTAACTGTTGAACTGTGGTGAAATGAGATCCATTTGGCATCAATCAAAAGCGCAGTCAATACTGTTTGTGTGACTTTAAAGTTTCGTAATTGATTTTGCCGAACACAAATGATGCAACCCCCAGAGAACAAAGCTTGATAAAAAAAAATGATGACAGGCGTCCAGACATGAAAGCTCGGTTTTATCAAGTGAGACGACAGACCTCTATTGAACAGCGTACGTGTCCACTGCAATTAAGGGGTTAACTGTTCAGTTTTATGTTTCACCTTCATCGTCTGCCTATGTTGGTTGGTTTTTCTTTTTTTTTCCGTTTGCTGTTGTGGCATTCACGCGTTGGTGTGTGTGTGTGTGTGTGTGTGTGTGTGTGTGTGTGTGTGTGTGTGTGTGTCTGTGTGTTTGGTGTGTGTGTGTGTGTTTAGTGTGGTGTGGTGTGGTGTGTGTGTTGTGTTGCATTGTGTTGTGTTGTGTTGTGTGCGTGTGTGTGTGTGTGTGTGTGTGTGTGTGTTGTGTGTTGTGTGTTGTGTGTGTGTGTGTGTGTGTTGTGGTGTGTATGTGTGTGTTATGTTGTGTGTGTTATGTTGTGAGTGTGTGTGTTGTGTTGTATGTGTGTGTGTGTGTTGTGTTGTTTGTGTGTTGTGTTGTGTGTGTGTGTGTGTGTGTGTGTGTGTGTGTGTGTGTGTGTGTGTGTGTTATGTTGTGTGTGTTGTGTTGTGAGTCTGTGGGTTGTGTTGTGTGTGTGTGTGTGTGTGTGTGTGTGTGTGTGTGTGTGTGTGTGTGTGTGTGTGTGTGTGTGTGTGTGTGTTAGAATGTATTTTACTATGAAACTTTGTCAGAAGCAGCTCTCTTGTTGCTGTGAGTTCTTTTACGTGCGATCCCGTACGCACAGATTCCGAGGTGGACCAGCTACCATTCCAACGTCGCTGAAAAAACACTAAAAAGAAACAGTTCGGTAATGTCCAATTTTAGCATCCTAACTGATTGCACCTGTTAGTTACATTTCCATGGTTAGTGGGATGAAAAACAGAAAAAGAAAGATGGTGGCACTTTGGTTTAGTGACTGAATCCGCATCAAAATGAGTAAAATAACATACAAGATAAGAGTTCAAATCCACTGAAAATGGGTGACAACATCCACGAATGGTAACATCGTTTCATACATGCACAAAACTTGCCGGTAAAATAGGTGCAGTGATTTAGAATGCTAAGTGAGCTTAGAAGAGAGATACAGGGAGCTGTTTAACGAACACTGCTGACCATTCTGGGTTGCAGGTGAGACGCGGCCTGTGATGACATCATCCTGACCGATCAAGCATGACGACCGGAAGTCAGCAAGGTACGCTACTCTTCCAGCTCTGCCCACCAGACTTCAGATAACCACCACCCCCCCCCCACCTTTCTTCCTTTTCTTCTTCTCCTCCTCCTTCTCCTAACCCATCCAGCCTCACTGACACCCTCCACTCACTCCTGTTTCCCATGGCAACCATCACCATGGCGCCGGTTTGCCCCTTTCGGATTCTTGTGCTGTTGTCTTTGCTCTCTCCTTCCGGCACTTTTCTGATGACCACTTCCCAGGCTCAGCGTCCTGCTGCTTCGTCACCCAGTTTACGTCATCTTGATGACGTACTCAGCTATCCCCACACAACGCACGTGCGTGCTGAGCTCCGACAGAACACTGAGCAGCGGCCAGTGAACGCGAGCGCTCAGCAGGTCACACTGGGATTACTGGGGAGTCCCGCCCCCCTTTTCAGTGATAACGTTCGCAACGAACGCTTGAAGGACATAGCCGCTCGTTTTCGGACAATTCTTCACCATTCTCCTCCTAACAACTCGTTGGGGGACAGTGACAATGCCTTGAAAAAGTACGTGAGAAATCAGTCTCGTAGCTTGCTTAAGATGAGGAGAAGAACTGATGTACGTAAAACTGATGTTCTGGAGAATTTTTCACGGGATTCACGACTTCCCTTCCAACGGACTTTGGAAAAACAATCCCAACATTCAGATGTAAGTATCTTCAATACACCTTGGTTAGTGTCTTTGAACACACATTTAGATTTATACGGAAGACCCGAGCTTTCATTTGAGCGGACGTCAAAACACGTGGATAAATCGGTGGTACAAAACAAAGACTTTGACCCCAGAACCATGCCGAAATCAAAACTGTGGATTTCAGTCATGAACCTGAAGGAAGCGCTTCAAACAGTGTCCACTGACAACAGCAAATCAACATGGCTGACGAGATATGACAACAGCAAAGATGATGATGATGATGATGATGATGATGACACCGACTCTGAATTAATCTCAGAACCCAGCACAGAAAACGCACATGTGTTGAAAGACCCTGACACGGGCTATGACATTTCCCCCGGACGATCACTACCAATGGCAAGCAAACAGACGTGGTCTTGGCTGAGACCGAGCATGCAGCACACACCCCGCCCGCCATATTATGAGCCAGACAGAAGGACCGAGGAAGACGATACCGAGGCGACTGTCTCAGAACGATTCAGGACTCCCTTGGAACAGGACTTCAGCAGCTACAGTCCCGACGAGCATAATCCCCACCAGCCATACCACGGGACAGACAGACGGACTGTTGATGAAGACAACACGCCACCCGCTCTCCCTGTCTCAAAGCGATTCAGGGTCCCCCTTCACAAGAAGGTCTTCGTCTACGGGCGCGATGATCGCCTGAGGGTCTTCCTGCCCCAGATGCGCAAGTTCCCTTTCTCCAACATTGCGCGCCTCTCCACGGGCTGCACGGGCACTCTCGTCACGCCCCGGCACGTGCTCACCGCCGCGCACTGCGTCCACAACGGCCTGGGCTTCCGCAACAACCTGGAGAAGCTGAAGATCGAGATCCCGGACACGATGGGCTTCAAGGACTACTACGCCCAGAAAATCACCATCCCGACAGGCTGGCTGAGGGAGAACCGGTCCAAAGGGCGGGGCAGGCAGAACGGGCGGAGGGCGGTGTATGACTACGCCGTGGTCCGCCTCAAGCTGGCCGTGACGGGTCGAACCAAGTTCCTTCCCCTGGCCGTGCCCCGCCCCGCCGTGCTGCAGATGGACTTCCACTTCCTGGCGTTCCCCCAGGACGACCAGCAGCTGTGGCGGTCCGTGTGTCTGGCCTCCCAGCACATGGCGCTGTGGGACGGGAACCTCATCCTCACCAGGTGGGTCCCGGAAGAGCTGGGGGCTGGTCTGGTCTTGTCGTATCCTGTCTTGTCTGGCCTTGTCCTGTCTTGTCTAGTCTTGTCCTCTTGCCTTGTCTTGTGTTGTCGTGTCCTATATTGTCCTGTGCTGCGTCTTGTCTTGTCGTGTCTTGTCTGGTGTTGTGTTGTCATGTAGTGTCGCGTCATGTGTTGTCGTGTCTTGTCTTGTGTTGTCTCATGTCTTGTCTTGTCGTGTCTTGTCATGTAGTGTCGCGTCAAGTGTTGTCTTGTCTTGTGTCGCGTCTTGTCTTGTCGTGTATTGTCTTGTGTTGTCGCGTCTTGTCTTGTGTCGCGTCTTGTCTTGTCTTGTTGTGTATTGTCTTGTATTGTCTTTTGTTGTCGCGTCTTGTCTTGTGACGGGTCTTGTCTTGTCTTGTCTATTATCTTGTCTTGTGTATTGTCTTGTGTCGCGTCTTGTGTTGTGTCTTGTCTTATCTTGTCTCGTCGTGTCGTGTATTGTCTTGTCGTGTATTGTCTTGTCTTGTATTGTCTTGTTTTGTGTCGCGTCTTGTCTTGCTTTGTCGCGTAGAGGCGCATATTGTGTTGTCTTGTCTTGTCTTGTCGCGTCGTGTCTTGTCGCGTCTTGTCTTGTGTTGTCTTGTATTGTCTGGTCTTGTCTCATCCTGTCTGGTCTGGTCTTGTGTTGTCTTCTCTGGTCTTTTCCTCTTGTCTTGTCTTGTCCTGTCGTATCCTGTCTTGTCGTGTCTCGTCTTGTGTTGTCGTATCCTATTTGTGTTGTGTTGTGTTGTGTTGTCTTGTTTCTTATCTTGTCTTGTCTTGTGTAGTCTTCTCTGGTCTTTTCCTCTTGTCGCGTTGCGTCTTGTGTTGTCGTATCCTATCTTGTCTTGTCTTGTTTTGTATCTTATCTTGTTTTGTCTTGTATCCTATCTTGTCTTGTGTTGTATCCTATCTTGTCTTGTGTTGTCTTGTCTTGTATCTTGTCTTGTGTTGTATCCTATCTTGTGTTGTCTTGTCTTGTATCTTGTCTTGTGTTGTATCCTATCTTGTCTTGTCTTGTCTTGTGTTGTGTTGTCTTGAATCTTGTCTTGTGTTGTATCCTATCTTGCCTTGTCTTGTGTTGTCTTGTATCTTGTCTTGTCTTGTGTTGTCTTGTCATGTATCTTGTCTTGTCTTGTCGCATCCTATTTGTCTTGTCTTGTGGCATCTGATTTGTGTTGTCGTACCCTATCCTGTCTTGTCTTGTGTTGTCTTGTCCTAAATTGTTTTGTCTTGTCTTGTCTTGTGTTATTGCGTAGTATCTTGTGCTGTAGTGTAGCGTGGGAGGGTCTTCTGTCCTATATTGTGTTGTTTTGTGTTGTATTGTAATGCACTGCGATGCTATGCATTGTATCGTACCGTATTATACAGAACAGTATTGTATTGCATTCTTTTCTATTGCATTGCATTATATTGCATTGCAACGCATTATATTGCATTGCATTGCATTATATTGTATTGCATTGTATTGCATTGTATTGTATTGTATTGTATTGTATTGCATTGTATTGCATTGTATTGTATTGTATTGTATTGTATTTTGGGAGGGTCTGGGATCCTTTATTGCGTTGCGTTGCGGTGTGGTGTGATGAGATGTGCTGTGATGCGTGGTCTGGTGTGGTATGGTGTAGTGTAGTGCGGTGAAAAGCACTTTAATCCACGATTTGCTTTTGCTGTTTATGTACAAAAACACAACACATATCTCAAATTCTAAATGTAATTTTGATTAGATTGTAATGTAAATAAGAAATACACATCAAGGTTAGATGTAAACAGCTACAAAAAAATAAATAATACTGGAAATGGGCGTTTCGCATTTCCTAGGTGCCAAATAACAAAAATGCCAAATTACAAATTGCACATAGAGGTAAAAATGCACCGTTTCTTAGAAGAAAAATTGATTCAATTAAAAAAACAACAAGAAACAAAACAAAAACAACCCCCCACCCCCACCCCCAAGCCCCCAAAAAACAAAAAACAAAAACAAAACAAAAACAAAAAAACAAAAACAACAAAACAAAACAGAAAATTAATACCAGAATGACAGACAGAACATCAACGAAGAAGGGACTGACTGAGAGAAAAGGGAAGAATAACAGGTAGTTTTTTGTTTTTTTTTAATTTAAAATAAAATAAAAAGATTATAAAAAAAAAAAGAAGAAGCAAGAAACCAAATAGAAGAGAATAAAACACACTACACAGAAAGAAAGAAAGAAAGAACGAAATGAAAGAAATGAAAGAAAGAAAGAAAGAAAGAACGAAAAGAAAGAAAGAAAGAAAGAAATGAAGGGAAAGAAAGAAAGAAATGAAAGAAAGAAAGAAATGAAAGAAAGAACGAAATGAAAGAAATGAAAGAAAGAAAGAAGGAAAGAAAAGAAAGAAAGAAAGAAAGAAAAGAAAGAAAGAAATGAAAGAAAGAAAGAACGAAATGAAGAAATGAAAGAAAGAAAGAAGGAAAGAAAAGAAAGAAAGAAAGAAATGAAAGAAATGAAATAAAGAAAGAAAGAAAGGAAGGAAGAAAGAAATGAATGAAATGAAATAAAGAAAGAAAAGAAAGAAAGAAAGAAATGAAATAAAGAAAGAAAGAAAGGAAGGAAGAAAGAAAAGAAAGAAAGAAAGGAAGGAAGAAAGAAATGAAAGAAAGAAAGGAAGAAAGAAATGAAATAAAGAAAGAAAGAAAGGAAGAAAGAAATGAAAGAAAGAAAGAAATGAAAGAAAGAAAGAAAAGAAAGAAATGAAAGAAAGAAAGAAAGAACGAAATTAAACACCAAGGACATAGTCAAAAGTGCGGCTGAAGTCATTCATCTTAAAGCAGACGGAAAAAAGAAAGAAAGAAAAAGGAAAGAACAAAGATAACAGAAAGAAGAAAGAAAGACAACAGAAAGAAAGAAAAGAAAGAAAGAAAGAAAGAAAATACCAGTGACACAGTCAAAAGTGCGGATAAAGTCACTCATCTTAAAGACAGACAAAAAATAATAAAGACAGAAGTGAAAAGGAAAGAATAAAAGAAAGAAAGAAGGAAAGAAAGAAAGAAAGAAATGAAACACCAAGGACACAGTCAAAAGTGCGGATAAAGTCGCTGATCTTAAAGACAGACAAAAAAAAAAAGACAGAAGTGAAAACGAAAGAACAAAATAAAGAAAGAAAGAAGGAAAGAAAGAAAGAAGGAAAGAAAGAAAAAAAAATGAAACACCAATGACACAGTCAAAAGTGCGACTGAAGTCATTCTTCTTATAACAGACATTAAAAAAAAAAAAAAAAAAAGAAGAAGAAAGAACAAAGACAACAGAAAGAAAGAAAGAAAGAAGCGTGAGACTGTGATTAGAACAACCGGTGAGTTTTAAAGAAAATAGGAAAAAGAAAGAAAGGAAAGGAAAAAAAACAAAATAAAAGAAAGTGGTCAAAGCAATCAGACAGTTGAAAAGAAAGAAAAAAAGAAAGAAACCGATCACCGACCACTCCCACACGTCTTCCCACACCACCCACGCACACTGTTTCTCACTCCGTCAAGGATGGAGACTGCCTTCATTCCTGCAGTCTGTTTCACCTCCCCCGACCCGTGAACAACTCAGTCAGAAAGACAGACAGAAGGAAAGAAAGAAGGAAAGAAAAAAATAGAGAAAAGAACGAAAGAGAAAAAAAGACAGACAGAAAGAAAGAAAGAGGGAAAGAAAATGAAGAAAAGAACGAAAGAGAAAGACAGACAGAAAGAAAGAAGGAGAGAAAGAAAGAAAGACAGAAAGAAATAAAGAAAGAAAGAAGAAAAGAACTAAAGTAAAAGTAAAAAAAAAGACAGAAAAAGAAAGACAGAAAGAAATAAAGAAAGAAATGAAGAATGAAAGAGAAAGACAGACAGAAAGAATGAAGGAAGGGAAAGAAAGAAAGAAAGATAGATGGATAGATAGACAGACAGATAGACAGACGGACAGATAGATATATAGATAGATAGACAGACAGACAGACAGATAGATAGATAGATAGTTAGTTTCACATTCCAAGCACTGTGGAGAATAGAAAAAAGAAAGAAAAGACGAACACTAAAACAAAGAAAGAAGGAAAGAAAGAAAGAAGGAAAGAAAATGAAGAAAAGAACGAAAGAGAAAGACAGACAGACAGACAGAAAGAAAGAAAGAAAGAAAGAAAACAATGAAGAAAAGAACGAAAGAGACAGAGAGAAAGACAGAAAGAAAGAAAGAAAGAAGGAAAGAAAATTAAGACAAGAGAGGCAAGGCCTTCAAGACTCACTTGTAATGCGCTTAAAAAAAATCTAATCGTTAAAATGTGTTCTGTATTTGTTATTATAAAGCTTCGGGTTAAAAAAAAAAAAAAAAAAGAAAGAAAAGAAGAGGGAAAAAAAAAAAGCCCTGACGGCAGATTTGAATCCCGCGTTTTCGGGTGAGAAGAAACTGTCTTACCCATTACACTATCATGGCTCCTTAACTGACGTTCTAAAATTTAACATTTAAACATGCTTTTTTAAGGGCGATAAATCAATTGCGGTATTCGCAGTGAGAACGCTGTTTAAATCATATTAATCTTTAAGGGCAATTAAAAATTCTTTTTAAGTCCGCGATAAAGGAGACGTGGCTATCGCCGCAATCACACTGCAACATTTAGCCGTTTTCTCTGGATCTAGATAGATGTACAAGTTTAGTTACACCCGCCGGGAATGTAGTATGACACGGTCGATTCAATTTCTCTTTTATGTTCATTCTAGTTTTATAGTTTTAAAGTTGATGTGAAAATTTAGTATTTTGTTAAACTAATAACATGTAGAGCCAAGTACAAGTACTTCTAAACGTCGTATAAAGTGAAAAGGACTTCATTTTGAGAAAAGTCAAGACTGAAAATTTTTACGTTTCATCAAGAGTATTAACTCTCATGGTTTATTATTTTTAACTGTGAATTCCGACTGATTTTGTTGATATTTTTATGGCAGTTTGGGGCATAATCCAGTAAGTGATGAGGCGTTCACAAATCTTTCTCAGAATAAATATTTAACGGTCTCCTTCTCCAACTTTCCATCACATGTTATCGTGTATTGTTGATTGAATATAGGATTGAACGGGCAGGTCAACAACCTGAACTTGAACAAAATGGCGTCCTTCGTTCGCGAGGAATATGAGCACGCGCTTTGAATATGCATAAATGTGTGTACGCAATTGATTTTTGCCCATGACCTTCAGGGCTCAGCCAATAGATCTATATGTCCACTCGTAGTATTGATTTTAGTATTTTCCGAAAAAGACCACTTGGGTGAATGAACATAGTGAAAGCCCTGTACACTGAGAGTAAAACACACAAGCTTTTTATGTACTGAGTATAATTTCAGAATGTAATGTTTAAGATGAGAAAGATCACTTTTAAGCAAATTAACCCCCTTAGCATTAATTACAGATTAATTTCCCTTTTTTACTATCAGCACCAAAGACATGCACCAGAAATATAACTTCCATGCTTAGCAAAAGAAGTTCCTGTTTGAACAAAAAATGGTAAAAATGACTGCTGTTGTTGTTGTGTCAGAACATCAGATCAAAGTACCAAGTATAGAGAGAGAAAAATAAATATAACAGTAAATTCAGTTTGCATATAATTTGGCTTCTTTTTTTATTTGTTTGTGCCTATCCCAGAGGTGCAATATTGTTTTAAACAAGATGACTGGAAAGAACTGAATTTTTCCTATTTTTCTGCCAAATTTGGTGTCAACTGACAAAGTATTTGCAGAGAAAATGGCCATGTTAAAGTTTACCACGGACACACACACACACACACACACACACAGACAACCGAACACCGGGTTAAAACATAGACTCACTTTGTTTACACAAGTGAGTCAAAAAGAACGAAAGAGAAAGACTGACAGACAGACAGACAGAAAAAAGAAAGAAATGAAAAGGAAAGAAAGAAGGAAAGGAAAAAAAAAACAACAACAAAGAAACGAAAGAATGTAATCAAAGCAATCAGGCAGTTGGGTTTTTTTGTTTGTTTGTTTGTTTGTTTTTTATTTAAGGACAGAAAAAAGAAAGAAAAAGAAAGAAAAATGAAAAGAAAATGATGAAAGCAGACAGCGAACAAGAAAACAAAGACAGAAAGAAAACAGAAAGGAAATAAAAGAAAGAAAGAAAATGAATGACTGAAGGAAAGAAAGAAAGAACATGAATGACTGAAGGAAAGAAAGAAAGAAAATGAATGACTGAAGGAAAGAAAGAAAGAAACTGATCACCGACCACTCCCACACGTCTTCCCACACCACCCACACGCACTGTTTGTCACTCCGTCAAGGATGGGGACTGTCTTCATTCCTGCCGTCTGTTTCACCTCCCCCGACCTGTCAACAGAGGGAAGCTGGTCCCAGTCTCCTATTATTTTCCCCATTCACCTACTCCTTGATGATGCCGCTAACCATGAAATGTTTCGTGAGAGTTTGAGTCTTTGTCCTGTTTTGCCTACTTGCTGTTACCGTTTTGCCTGTTCTGTATTCATATTTACATTAAATCGTGATTGTTTGTTTGTTTGTTGTTGTTTTGTTTTGTTTTATTATCGTGAATAATTTACTTGCTTGTGTGTGTGTGTGTGTGTGTGTGTGTGTGTGTGTGTGTGTGTGTGTGTGTGTTTTCACGTTCTTGTAGCTTGTGTAAAAAATTATGAAATGCTCGCATTCATATTTATTCTTATTTTCTTTCTTCTTTTCTTCTAAATGTCCTTTGTGTTATGACGAAATATCATAAAAAAAATACATTATCTAAAAAAATATATTTCCAGTTTCTCCCCAGAGGGCCCGATGTAAAAATGCAAACTATACCTATTCCCTCTTAAAATAAGATTTCGTTTTCCGCCTCTCTCTCTCTCTCTCTCTCTCTCTCTCTCTCTCTCTCTCTCTCTCTCTCTCTCTCTCTCTCAAACACACACACGTATCCTCACAGACATGGTTGAACATGTGTTGCAGTGTATAGTGTTGTGTTATGTTGTGTTGTACTATTGAAGTGTGTTGAAACGTATTGCATTGCATTGCACTGCATCGTCAGGGGGGCTGTAAAATGCTATTAGACCTTTGGTAAGCTCTGTCTACGTCAGTCTCATACCACGGAGAGGACTGGGCTCCGCCTTCCTATGCCCAGCCATTGACACAGTGGATGGCAGCTCACTGCCGCGATGGCCATTAAAGGTCTGGGGACATTTAACATTTCATCAGTCCCTCCTGGAATATATCGGGTGTCCCCCCCAAAAAGTTAACCGCTTTTTGACTAGTGTTTTCTCAGTGACAGAGAAACCGAATTCATTGAACATTTTCACACAGTAACCTTAGGGTATCATGAACAAGTCTGCATAATACCTTCATCATGTTCATGCCAGCTGCCAGGTGTTGGCATCTGTCAGTCAGTATCAGTCTAAAAAATAGCCTGTCTGGGTGTCAAGTCTATTGATTTTTTTGTTTTTTATTGTCGTCTGTATCCAAAATCAGTTCTGTCCACAGTTTCAGTTTGTAAGGATCAACCATGCCTTTGAGTAAAATTGATGTTAACATTGAAAACTGTTTCAAGGAGAAAGACTGGGGTGGAAGAAGGATCGTAAAGGAATTTCCAGGTAAGGGGTGGAGTCATGTCACTGTAAATAGACTTACCGCTAAAATACGCGCTACTACGTAGTAGACTTAGACTGACACTCACTGAGCATTTCATAATTTTTTTTATATAAACTACAAGAACGTGAAAACACACACACACACACACACACACACACACACACACACACACACACAACAACAAAAAAACAACAACAAACAAACAAAAAAACAACAAACAAACAAGACAAACAAGCCTGTCTGGGTGTCAAGTCTACTACGTACTAGCGCGTATTTTAGCGATAAGTCTATTTACAGTGACATGATTCCACCCCTTGCCTGGGAATTCCTTTACGATCATGGTTGATCCTTCCAAAATGAAACTTTGGACAGAACTGATTTTGGATACAGACGACAATAAAAAAAAAATTAAAATAAAATAAATCAATAGACTTGACACCCAGACAGGCTATTTTTAGACTGACACTGACTGACAGATGCCAACACCTGGCAGCTGGCATGAACATGATGAAGGTCATATTTCACAGCTCTGATACTGGATTTATTGACTTGCTGTTTTGAATTTGACAATACTCGCATAATGTGCGTTCGAACTTTTAGATATTTTGTAGACTTGTTGATAATACCCTGAGGTTACTGTGTGAACATTTACAATGAATTCGGTTTCTCCATCACTGAGAAAATACTTGTCAAAAAGCGGTTCACTTTTTGGGGGACACCCGATATAGATCATTCAAGTTTAATCAATAGATTCCCCTTTCTTGTCGTTTTATCAGGTGCGACGCCGCCGTAACCAACCACATTAAGCGAAACGTCATATCGTATTATTACTTTCCTAAATTCATAAATTATCATATTAAGTAAATTTCGACATTCCACATTCTAACAAAAAGGTTCTGATTGTTGTTTACACATGTGCGACGCCTCCGCGGGCACCAACAAACGCAAAATGCCATACCGTGTTATCACTTTCGTAAACTGATGTGCTGTCCCACCAAATTAGGTACCACACTCCACATGCCAACAAAAACGATTCTAATTCCCGTTTACACCCGTGCGCCGTAGACATCGTACGGAGAAGGCCATACCGCGTGCTTAACTCCATTGACTTATGAATAAAAATGATAATAATGTATATTTATATAACACCTACCCTGCGGCTCTAAGCGCCTTTAATAATACACGTATTTTAGATGAGAAACATGAATATAATCTATGAAAAAGATTAGGTACAAACTCGCGAACCATCTAAAATAGCGTAACACCACTCACGCCTCACACTGCATTCCCAACTCACTCCCGTCATAAAATGTTAAAATGCGAAACTCACTAAAATCACGATTCACACAGCTCTCCCAACTCACTCCCGTCATAAAATGTTAAAATTGCAAAACTCACTAAAATCACGATTCACACAGCTCTCCCAACTCACTCCCGTCATAAAATGTTAAAATGCGAAACTCACTAAAATCACGACTCACACAGCTCTCCCAACTCACTCCCGTCATAAAATGTTAAAATGCAAAACTCACTAAAATCACGACTCACACAGCCAAGATACAAACTCGCAAAGATTAACATCAAAAAGTGTAACAACACTGACGACTCACACACACCTCCCACATCACCCCAGCACCCCAACCCTCACATAAATGCAACGCACACACATAAAGACACAGCTTGGGGAGAGAATGATCTATAGATTAAGATATTGTTTGAACAAGTATGTTTCAAGATTAGACATGAAAGATTTTATAGTGGAGCAGTGTCTGATGTTCTGTGGTAGAGATTTCGAAAAACCAAGGATTCAGTGTGTAAATGTTCAGAAACCATGGGACTCGCGTCTGTAACGCGGGATTTTCGAACATGCGTGTGTCAGATGAAGAGCGCAAGCCAGAACAGGGTGGACTGTAAATTTTGAATGGGTCAAATCATCCTATTGATCACTTCTTTGTTTTTCTGTCGTTTTACAGCTGCGACGCTACCTTGAACAAGAACATAAAGAGAATGCCATACCACACGAATACCTCCATTGATCTATTAATCATCCTACTAAATAAAGGTTGTTGTTTTTTTACCTGTCGTTTTACAGGTGCAACAACAATGTATTGTATTACTCTTTTGTCACAACAGATTTCTCTGTGTGAAATTCGAGCTGCTTTCCCAAGGGAGAGCGCGTCGCTACACTGAGACCGCCACCCATGTTTTTTTTCTACCTGCAATCTTATCTGTTTTCCTATCGAAGTGGGTTTTTCTACATCTATAGTTTTGCCGGAGACAACCCTTTTGTTGCAGTGGGTCCTTTTACATGCGCTAAGTGCATGCTGCACACGGGACCTCGGTTTATGGTCTCATCCGAATGACCAGTGTCCAGACCACCACTCAAGGTCTAGTGGAAGGGGAGAAAATACTGGCGACTGTGGGATTTGAACCAGTGCGCTCAGATTCTCTCGCTTCCTAGGCGGACGAGTTACCACCAGGCCATACCGTGCGGTTACCTCCACTGATTTATCAATCATCCTACTAATTAACAGTTGTGTTGTTGTTTTCTTTCTTTAAACAACAACAACAACAACAACTAGTTATTATGTATTATTTAAATTATAAATCAGAAAAACAACAACACAACATTGTTTAATACATAAAAAAACATACGCACTATTTAAAAAAAGTTCTGAAAAATTAAGAAAAAAAAACACACAAAAAAACACACACACGTTACATTCGTGCTTGTCTTTTCACCCTCTCGTCTTTCTCTCTCACCCACCCCCCTCACTCCCCTCCCCCTTCTCTCTCTCTCTCTCTCTCTCTCTCTCTCTCTCATTTCACCCATTATTGTGGGCACATATGAAAAAAACTCCAACCACATCCCTCAAGACATCTGAGCAAACAAATCAAGTGCAGCGTCCTGTAACACAATCTTCAGCCAGTCTGATCAAGGAACATTCTGTGCGCCACTGCCTTCCATCATTTGTATGTATGGGTACCATTTCCTGGAAAATGCTATGGACATCATTTCCATCGAGTGTACATATTTTCGACTTTATATATATTTCTCAGTCACAGGTCTGTTAGGAAGTGCTTTATACATAGTTTGATCTTATTTATTCTGCATTTATTAATTAAATGTTTCCAAAGTAATTAAATGTCGCCAAAGGAATGATATAGTCAAATATTTCATCTGTTTGTGTGATATCATCGTTTCCAAATTGTCATTGTTTTCTGTCGTTTGAAAAGAAAAAAATCTGAGCACATCATTCGTCTTTTGCAACATCTCCACTGGCTCCCTGTCTCACACAGAATAAAGTACAAGATCAGCACTCTATGTTATAAATGTATTCACAAATCTGCCCCTTCCTATTTCCGTGGCTGCCTTCACTGCTACATCCCATCTCGCTCTCTACGATCGGCTTCGGATCCACTCTGTTTACGCATACCCAGATTCAAACACTCCACTGTCGGCCGCCGCTCTTTCTCTGTCTCTGGACCTTGCATTTGGAATGAGCTTCCTCTTTCGCTTCGTCAGGTCTCCACACTCAGCTCTTTCACGTCTGGCCTTAAAACCCACCTTTTCCCAAGATAGCCTCCCTCCCCTACCTTTTCCTTGTCTTCAGTTTTTTTCAGTCTAGAATTATGCGTGCGTGTGACAAACTGGTGTGAACGCGCTTTGAATTGTCTCTGCACAAGATTTAGCGCTATATAAATACTAATTGTTATGAATTGTTATATTATAATTATGTTTGACAGGTGCGACGCCGCCGTGGGCAACTCCGGAGCGGCTGTGTTCATCCAGGATCCCAACCACGGGGGCCTGAGGGTGGTGGGCATCCTGTCCAACACCATGCACGTGTCGCACCACCGCTCCTTCTTCCGCTACAGCATCATCACCGCCCTCACCTGGCCCAAGCTCACAGACATCTGCAACGAGCTGGGACCCCTGGGCCGGAAGTACAACGTCTGCCCGCCAGTCCGCTACATGAGGCGGACGCCTTACCCTCCCCGCATCAAGGTCATTCCTTTCTTCGGGAAGCGAAGCGTTGGTGTTGGCAGCAGCAGTAGTGGTGGTGGTGCTGCTGCTGGTGGTGGTACAGGAGTGGCGCTAGGTCCTTGGAATCCCCACAACACGGAGACAGAGACGGAGGCGGAAACGGAAATGGGAACGACGCTGCTGTTGTGACGTGTCGACGAGAAACGTTTCAGTGACTTTTCTTCTTTTTTTTCTTTCTATTTTTTTTTTTTTTTTTATGCTTGAGAGGGTTGGTTGGGTGTTTTTTGTTGTTGTTTTTTTTTACTCCCCTCTCCCCCTGCCCCCACTCCCTCCCCCTCCGAAATATTGGGACGAGACTCAATCTGAAACTATGTCCTCCTCTAGCGTTGACATTTGAATGTTTATATACCCATGACGATGGCAGACAGAAAGAAAAAAAGAGATGGGAGGACAATACCCCAGAATGGACAGACCAGCCCGAGACTGAGGAAAACATCTGAAAGAGACGAGGAACAGGGAGAGATGGAGAGAACTGTCAGCCAAGTCATCAGTGGTGCCCCCACCGTCGTGGGAAATTGGGACAGAAGAAGTAGTGGAAGAAGAAGCAGCACGGTTTCATGCTTCTGGCATTAAAGAAACAAATCAAAAATAAAAACGCGATGTATAGTCTGTTTGGAGAGTGTCCCCGCCAAAGTCTATGACTTACACTGCGTCATATCGAGGTAGTTTGGGGCTTTGTCTTCAACAAATCTTTTTTAAAGATGCTTTTGGATAAAGTTTTTCTTGTCTCGATTTGATAGAGATACATTTGGTTAGGAGGTTTGTCGCCTGATGTAAGTAAAATGTCCAGCAGCAAACTGGATTTGTTTTAAATGTCTGACAATACGACTGTATTTTAGTTTGGGATGGTTGAAATCATATCAAAACATTGCCCATATGCACACTGCGTCCTCGACTCTGAAACATTAAAGATGAAATTATTTGATAACCTGTCTCGCCTTTCTCTGTCTTGGGTAGCGTTTTGGATACACGAATGTGCTGTCAAGCCAGGAATCTGATCTTCCTTTCATACAGCAGATGAGACGTGGTGCAGCGTGTACGGATCAATCCGTACGCTTTGACACCTCTTTGAAATTGAAACTGTCAAGTCGATTATCATGTTGAGAAACTCGAGGCGTCGAATGAGTCGAGAAGCATTTAGAAGTGACGAGCATTCACCGAACTGGAATCCAGAAGTTCAGTGACATTTTGCCTTGACCCACCGGTCTTGTTCTCAGTGTGAAGCACACGGCAGTATGCGTCAAACACAGACAAGACTCAGTGTAAAGCACACGGCAGTATGCGTCAAACACAGACAAGACTCAGTGTAAAGCACACGGCAGTATGCGTCAAACTCAGACAAGACTCAGTATGAAGCACACGGCAGTATGCGTCAAACTCAGACAAGACTCAGTGCACCATGACTTAAGGCTCAATTGCTCCCGCGTCGTTGAATGCATCAGGCAGGCAGTCAAGGCACTCCATTCTCTGCGGTCCTCAGCCAATTTGCTGGTGTACACAAGTCTGAGGTCTCTCTCCACTGTTTGCTGGTCTCACCCCATCGTCTGTACACAAGTCTGAGGTCTCTCTCCACTGTTTGCTGGTGTCATCTCATCGTCTGTACTCAAGTATGAGGTCTCTCTCCACTGTTTGCTGGTCTCACCCCATTGTCTGTCGACATGTCTGAGGTCTATCTCCACTGTTTGCTGGTGTCACCCCATCGTCTGTCGACATGTCTGTGGTCTTTCTCCACTGTTTGCTGGTGTCACCCCATCGTCTGTCGACATGTCTGTGGTCTTTCTCGACTGTTTGCTGGTGTCACCCCATTGTCTGTGGACATGTCTGTGGTCTTTCTCCACTGTTTGCTGGTGTCACCCCATCGTCTGTCGACATGTCTGTGGTCTTTCTCCACTGTTTGCTGGTGTCACCCCATTGTCTGTGGACATGTCTGAGGTCTATCTCCACTGTTTGCTGGTGTCACCCCATTGTCTGTTGACAAGTCTGAGGTCTATCTCCACTGTTTGCTGGTGTCACCCCATTGTCTGTGGACATGTCTGAGGTCTATCTCCACTGTTTGCTGGTGTCACCCCATTGTCTGTTGACAAGTCTGCGGTCCTTCCCCACTGTTTACCGCCAGTTCATCTTAAGCAGTTCTTTCTTTCTCCGACCTGCAGGTGTCCAGTTGATAGCTTGGTGTGCGATTTTTTTTTGTAGGGGGTGCGGGTGGGGGAGGGAGAGGGGGGTAGCCACAGTACATATCACAGCATCGGAGACGTCGTTTACAGATGATGGTTAACACAAGAAGCAGCAGGGATCTCTCTCTGACCTCTTTAGTGAAACAAAACCATGCCGTTTGATGCCAGGGAACTTGTAGGCATTTGGTGTCAAAGGCATCCGACCTTCTATCCCGTGTGGTTTCAAGCTGCAAAGATTCGCAGCTGTAGAAGAGCGAGAAGAGAACACTGAGTAACAGAACGTTAGCTTGAGCTTAGCCGAATGCATCATGATCGTGATCGTGGTGAAATGACTCCAAAACGAAAGACGACGTTTTTCATGCTTTCATTCCCTCCTCAATCCTGACAAACAAAACATTCACTTGTCAGCTTGAAGATAGTGATCAGGGTTCTCAAAACTGATTCCCCTGTTGGGATCATTACGAATTAACCCCTTAGCTGCTGGACTTTGGTGAAATGGATGGAATCAGTAAAGCTTGAATCTGGAGGACAGGAACCACTCCTTTTGAAACAGCTGAGCTTTTGCTGAACGACAGTAATGCAACTCAAAATGAGTCAGAGGTCCAGATAAAGAATAGTGACCGACATTCTGACCTGTAACCTCAATCTCACCTGAGGCAACAGCCCTTCACTGACGAGCATTTTGGTCAGCAGAAATCAAGGGGTTAAAGGCAAATGACTTGATGCAGGTGGCAAATCACTCAAGGTATCTGATGTTTGTTTTGCTTCTGATTTTGATTTTTCTTCCTCGATGCTTTGTTTCGTACTTTGTTTTGGTTTGGTTTTGTTTTGTTTTGTTCCGGGATTGCTCTCCTCCGAAGACGGAGCATGGCTGCTTAAATGACGGACTGCAAGTGATTCTATATACACCTAAAGGCCCCAGTCGTAGAATGGCATGAAGGTGTAAGCTGCACCCCACGCAAGCGTTACAACATGAAAAGCGTTGCTTTTCCATGGCTCGTGACGAACTATTGGGTTCGCTTATGTTAGCTTATTCTCATGGCCGAACACTCGGCTTATATCACACACTGACAAACGTTTACAGCTGGGCCAACAGCAAAGTGAGTGCTGTATGATCAATGGTTTCACTATTGCAATGGGAAATCATTAGTCTTTTGTGAAGGACTATGACTCTCAAACCAGGGGGCAAATTGCACTGGCTCTTAGTGCTGCAGCCTTGTGGGCTAGTTGGCCTTTGGGAACCATCCCAACGCCGACTGTCCTAAAACCCTTTTGGTCGAGAGAGTGGTGATGTAACTTGGGCAAGACACTCTCCATTATAATCAGATTCTATCCCAGATAGTTGGGACAGCAGTTACCTCCTCTGCTGTTCTGATGGTCATAGTCGATCACGACTGACTATCATACATACAATTCTCAGTGAAGAACAAGTTAAAGTGTCGAACAATTCCAGCACGAAATAAAACAAATAACTGAAATCGTGTCCGACTGACTTTGCTGTATATGGGAGGAGCGGTGGCCTGGTGGTAAAATGCGCCCGACTAGGAAGCCAGTGTCCACGGGTTCGACTCCCATAGTCTCTCCTCCTCGTGGTGGTCTGGGTGCTAGTCTTTCGGATGAGACAATGTCTTGCGGTCTCGTGTGCAGCGTACGCAAAAGGTACGTGTAAAAGAACCCACGGCAACAAAAGGGTGATCTCCGGGCAAACGTTATGTGGAAAGCTTTACTCTGGTAGCGAAACAAATATACTTGCAGAGAGGGAAAAAGAAAATAAAAAAATGTGGTGCTGCACTGTAGCGACACGTTCTCAACCGAGGGGAGCAGCCCGAATTTTACCCACAGAAATCTGTTGAGACAAAAAGTAATATACAGTATAGTACAATACAGACAATGCAACACAATGCAAAGAAGTTCAACAATCTGCAATATGGTTCAAACAGAAATCCACTGAGAGTGCGTTGAGTGTGTTCTCTCTCTCTCTCTCTCTCTCTCTCTCTCACACACACACACACACACTTTTTTCATTTATTTATTTATTCATTTATCTATCTATTTATATTAAAGAAATACATGTACGTGGGTGTTGCTGAACAGAGGCGAAAACAGTCACAC
>NC_134900.1:23957478-23959978 GCF_041734735.1 Babylonia areolata | reverse complement strand
TATAGTGTCCATGGGAGTCTGGATTCGAATCCTGGTCTCGCCCTTTCTCCCACGTTTGACTGGAAAAATCAAACCGAGCGTCTAGTCATTCGGGTGAGACGATAAACTGAGGTCCTGTGTGCAGCACGCACTTGTCGCACTGAAAAAGAACCCATGGCAACGAGAGTGTTGTCCTCTGGCAAAATTTTGAAGAAGAAATCCACTCTGACAGGTGCACAAATGTACAAGCACGCACTCAAGGCCTGAATAGTGCGTCGGATCATGATGCTGGTCAGGCATCTGCCTGGCAGATATGGTGTAGCGTGTTTGGATTTGTCTGTATGAAGTGACGCCTCCTTGAGAAACTGAAACTGAAATTCAACCTACCTCCAGAACTCTAAGCAGGCCTTCACCCACCCACCCACCCACCCACCCTCCGACCTGGAAATGCACTCCTTTGGCAGCCAGGACCCACCCCTCAAAACGCCAGACGGACTTCCCACCCGGACAAACATCCAGAACTCACCCCTTCCAACAAGGCAACCTTTACAGAACGTGGACCCCTGAACAACTTGATCTCAAGAGCTTCAGCCAGGTATCGTTAATTAAACTCAGCTTTTACTGCTGTCTCCGGTGGGCCTTAAGACTGTGTCGGAATAATAGTAATGAAGATCTTGTCACACGATACTGAGAAGAACCTCAAGATTGGACAGAGAGCAGGGTTATGGGAGGTGAGTGTTCCAGGCTGCACTGACTGATGAGGTGAGGTCGGCTTTCTTTCTCGTCGCTGCCTGGGTCGACAGTGCCCACAAGTGGAGCTGTCCTTTCTCGTTTTCCTGTGAGTAAAACGACACTGAAAGTAAATGAAGAGCGCTGTCATTTTCTGTGTCTGGCTGGGTGGGTGGATTTGTGTCTGTTTTGTCTGTCTGTCTGTCTGCCTCCCTTTGTGTGTGTGTGTGTGTGTGTGTGTGTGTGTGTGTGTGTGTGTGCGTGCATGTGAGCGTGTGTGTGTGTGTGTGTGTGTGTCTCTCTCTCCCTTATTCTCTGCTTTACTTTTTCCACCCCCTCTTTGTCTGTCTGCCTGTCTTTCCCTTTTCTCTGTCTGTCTGCCTCTCTCTCTCTTCCTCTTGCGCGTGTGTATGTGCGTGCGTGCATGTGTGTGTGTATGTGCGTGTATGCGTGTGCGTGCCTGTGTGTACGTGAGTGTGTTGCTTGTTTTTCAAGCAGATGTGGTGTTACGTATATGGATCGGTCCGCACGCATTGAATACCTCTCGGAACACCTCTCGGTAACTGAAACTGAAGCTCTTCCTGTGCCCGGACCTCCCCCGCCAACCGTGTGGCCCCCACTGACGTGTTCAGCAGACGGGTGCGTGGAGCAGGTATGGGTTTGCGCACACGCAGTGACACACCCCTGGCTGCCACGCAAAACTGAGGCAGCATTCCTCATTCCAAAGTCTTAAAACGTAAAAACTTTCTACCGAAGAAAACACTTTCCTGTTAGAAATAATCAGGGTATCGATACTGTTTGCAACGAACCACTGCCACTGTGAAGTGAGAAAGACGTTTTGTTGGAGATCAGGTTTTTGACAGGTGACATTATGTCCAGAGGTTCCAGATTAGATTGTTGCTGGGCCGGTTCATTCACACTGTGGTCCGTACTGGAATTAGTCCTCTTTCAACCTGACCTATCAGTGCCAGATCTGGACCCTGAATCTTCTTCTTTCTTTTCTTTTTTTTCATTCGTGGGCTGCAACTCCCACGTTCACTCGTATGTACACGAGAGGGCTTTTACGTGTATGACCGTTTTTACCCCGCAATGTACGCGGCCATACTCCGTTTTCGGGGGTGTACATGCTGGGTATGTTCTTGTTTCCATAACCTACAGGACGCTGACATGGATTACAGGATCTCTAACATGCGTACGTGATCTTCTGCATGCGTATACACACGAAGGCGGTTCAGACACTAGCAGGACCACACACATGTTGACCTGGGAGATCGGAACAATCTCCATCCTTAACAACCAGGCGCCGTTACCCAGATTCGAACCCGGGACCCTCAGACTGAAAGTCCATCCCTGTAACCCCTCGGCTATTGCGCTTGTTGGACTCTGAATAAAGCCTTGAAGCGCAAACTCACAGCTTGTGAGATGAGATGTCTCTGTCGACCAGCTGGCAAAATCAGAAGGGACCGGGTCAGAAACGACGACATCAGAAGATGGTTGGTGCTACACATATCAACCAGAACATAACACACCTAAGCATATCGTGGTATGGTCACATGACAAGAATGCCAGTCAATCAGCCAGCCAAAAACACCAAGCACTCAGGCTTCAGAGCCAGAGGAAGACCACACCAGCGGTGTGTGGACGGAGCTTCAGACACTCTCCTCGCCAACAGCATGACGCTTATCCAGGCCTCCGGTCTTGCCGCAGATCGCAAGCTTCATCTCCTCATCTCATAACACATTCCCGTTTGAAACGTTTGGACAAAGTAAGTAGAGTACGAACTCGGATGGGT
>NC_134900.1:23792478-23952478 GCF_041734735.1 Babylonia areolata | reverse complement strand
AGTATCCAAATATGCACAATGGAAACCTTAAGTTTTTCAGCAATTTCTTCACTCAGCACATTTTGTTTTTAACAGAGCGCAGCTAGCTCCAACAGAAGTTTGTGAAGAGTCCTTTGCATGTAAAATCCATCTGAAAAAATCACCATCTGGTCAGCTTCGAAAGTCAACATGCTCTATTTGTTTCGAGTTTGATAGTCAGTCGTGTCTGACTGTGACCATCAGAACAGCAGTGGAAACAACTGTTGTCCCGACTGTCTGAGCTAGAATTTTATTGTAGAGGAGAGTGTCTTGCCCAAGTTACACCCCCACTCTCTCGGCCAAGATGGCTTTAGGACGGTCTTGTTGGGGTGGTTTCCAAAGGCCAAATAGCCCCCAAGGCTGAAACACTAAGAGCTTGTGCAGTCATACCTCTTGACTTGATCATAGTCCTTTACAAAAGACAGCTGTAAATTAATTCCCATTGCAGCAGAGAAGTCACTGGTCATACAGCTCTCACTTTGCTGTTGCCCAACTGTAAGCTAATGTCAGTTTTTGTTTGAAGACATCAGAAGAAACTCCATTATTCATCTTTCTAGTAGGAGGATGGATTCTGTCCGGATTATTTCTGTTGACAAAGGGCCGTTGCAGATTCGGTCGGACAACAGACTTCTAATCCAGTGCCTTAGTGATCAGGGTTGGAGACCACGTTTCGGCATGGTGTTGTGTCCTTGGGAAAGGCACTTTACTTCGCTTTTTCTCACCCCACCAAGATTGTGAATGGGTTCCTGACTTCGGTTGAGGAAGCTTATAACGGTGAATGGAGAGAGCTGGGCCCCGTCTTCCCATGCCGAGCCCTGGACACATTGGATGTGAATTCACTGCCCCGATGGCCGTAAAGGGCTATGCGATCTTTAATCTGGTTTTTTCCCTGTTAACAGGCACAGCAGGTTTTCAGAAATATGTCAGTTGCAGGCTATTTTACATATGTATATGGTACTATATAAGTATCAATAATGATAATGATAAAAACGATTTGAGTTCGTTGCACGTCTTATTTCTCCCCGAATGTTTTAACCTGATGGAAGTACATCTTGATGGTTTGGCATGAATGTTTTAACCTGATGGAAGTACATCTTGATGGTTAGGCATGAATTCACCCTCTGTGTGGTGACACGTTGTGGTGTCTTTGAACAGAACACCATGTTTCTGGCTCATGCCTGTTGTAGTTTTATTCTCCGCTGAATGATACACATTACTTCTCGTAGGTTTCGCCTTAGCCTCCACCGTGATTTCCATTTCACACAGTCCCTGAAGACGAACCTATGGTTTGAAACGTAGATCAGCCCTACTTCTTGTCAGAGTGAGCCTGATTTTAAAACCTAGGATGCTTTTTTTTTATCGACTTTCTCCAAATGTATGTCTCATAGACTCTGCAGTAATCTTTTGAGAATTATTGCCGTACATTTCTGCACTGGGCTTTGAATCAGGGTCCATTTTGGGGGACGCTTTTTTTTTCAAAGCAAGTGCAGACAAGAATTTTTGTTGTTGTATTTCTACTGTTAGAAACACAAATATTTGTTTTGACCATGCTTGGTACTTGACCTGACTTGCTTTGACTTGCAAGGACGTTTGAGAACCCTCCAAAGGGCCTGTTCGTTGTTCTGTTGAATAAACAATATTCTTAGCAACATGCGTGGCAGGCATTAGTGCTAATAACAATGCAGTGTCTGCTGATTGCTTATTATCGCCATGCTGGTGATTACAGGGTTAACAGATATCTTCAGTGGTGGTCAAGTTGGTTCTTGAAATGAACAGTCCTCAGAAACTGGATCTCTTGGCCAGCCGTTTTCAAATCGCAAGTTTGCTGGTTACGCACGTGCTACAGTGTGAGCGATGCTCAATGTGGCAAGCAGCAAACCAACTGAGCGGACCGTGCGATGCAATGACCTGTTTTTCATGCAGTGAGTGTTGTGAGACTGCTCGATGAATCCGGGATGGGTAATCGGGTAAATCGGAATCCGTGTCTTGTCGGCCTGCTTCTGTTTTGATTGTCCACCTGTTCCCAAACCCATCGTTCACAATTAAGACTTGCCCGTTTGCATTTGCCCTCAGGCACCCCTGCCATTTCAACTGTTGAAAAAAAATGATTGGGCGAACTTTTCCTGGTGCAACCAGTCGGAGAAAGCTTTCAAAAACAGAAGTGCCACATTTGACGATCCTACGACCTGTCATCTGTGTAATACACACGTACGTTGAGCGTTCGCAATAAAGCCTACCTACTCAATTATGTTGCTTTTTTTAGCACCACTCCCCCCTCTCCTCCCCCCCCCCCCCCCACCCCCGGCTCTGCGCATATGAGAAGCGAGCCAACCCATTGACCTTGACCTTGTGCAGTGTGTGCAATGTAGTTTGTCTTATGCTTTGTTGTTTTTGTTTGTTGTCGTTTTTCTTTTTCCTTCCACAACAGATTTCTCTGTGCGAAATTCGGGCTTTTCTTCCCCACAGTGTAGTGCCACCTTTTTTGTTTTTTTTTTATAGTTTTTTGTTTGTTTTGTTTTTAACCT
Source organism: Babylonia areolata (assembly GCF_041734735.1). Classification (NCBI taxonomy): domain Eukaryota; kingdom Metazoa; phylum Mollusca; class Gastropoda; order Neogastropoda; family Buccinidae; genus Babylonia; species Babylonia areolata. The sequence goes on along the minus strand of NC_134900.1, from coordinate 23,949,935 downwards.
GTAAGTGTATTTGCTTTACGGTCAAAGACAGATGTTTTTCTACATAATTTTGCCAGAGACAATCCTTTCGTTGCCACAGGTTCTTTTTTAGGTGCGCTGAATGCATGTTTTCTCACGGGACCTCGGTTTATCATCTCATCTGAAAGACTAGCGCCCAGACCACCACTCCAGGTCTCGTTGTGGGTGAAGTAGAAATTCCGGTATTCGAACCCACGGACACCCGCGTCTCAGTCGGGCACATAAGCCGCCGCTACACACAACTCTACAGTTCAGGGAACTGTAATTAGGATCCGAATTTCTCTCCTAGGAGAATCCTGGATCCTTTCAATGGTCTTTCTGCGATGTGTTGTGTGTGTGTGTGTGTGTGTGTGTGTGTGTGAGACAGAGAGACAGAGAGAGAGAGAGAGAATTAATTCACCAATAAGGTGACTGCATAGAATATTGCTCTTAAGGCAACCGGGGCTGTCACTACCTTCCCTCGATAATCGAAGCTGTATTTTGGCCACTGGAATCCTGCTATGTAGGTCTGTCTGTGTTGTCTTTGATAGCGATCAGTTTTCAGAAGAAACAGACCCAGTTTCTTCTATTTTTACCAAGTCGCCGTAAGGATTATATGTGTTTGAGTACTTATAGGGTGACTTAAAACGATGATCTCACCTGCGAGCAAGATGAACACGAGCACAATGTGCTGATGTGCTTTTCTTTTGGGTTAGACGATAAACCGAGGTCTTGTGTGCAGCATGCAAAAAGCAAAGCACACGTAAAATAACTCAAGTCAAGGCATGAAATGTCCCCAGTAAAATTCAACAGACATGCGCACTTTGGTAGTATAGCAATACACTTGCAGACAGAAACAAGGTGGCGCTGTGCTATGGCGACGAGCTCTCCCAAAGGGACAGCAGACCGATTTTCAACACAGAGAAATCCATTGTGGCAAAACGTAATACAATGCAATAAGATGCAACACCATACAGTAGCTTAATAAATGACTAAATAAGCTCGCGTATTCAGAGTTTAACAATGGTGAAATGCGTAATATTCTCTCTCTCTCTCTCTCAGATTCCCCCCGCTCCCCTCTCTCTCTGTCTGTCTGTCTCTTACTGTCTCCCACCCCCTCTCTTTCTTTCCATTAAAAAAAGGTTCGTTCATTCGTTCTATCTCTCTCTCACTGCTTGTTTAAGTTGTTTTCTTTTTGTTTTATTCTATTCCTTCGTGTATTAATATGATCTCAGTGGCAGATGTAGATCAGCAAGGACAAATTGGAAAAAAAGTTGCAATATCTAATATCCAATTCCTTGAGTAATATAATTTTGGATTATAAGCTCTGAGTTTTGACTTCTCTCTTCAGAACTTCGCGTCAGTTGGTAATTTTGATTGTGCCATTTCGCTTCTTAAAGATGCGTAGAAAAACAAATATAACTAGATCTATAATATGGAGTCCAGATCAAACCAGAGACGCCCGAGACTTGCCTAGAATGACCGCAGGTTAAAAACACAGCATGGGATGAGGGGGGGCAGGGGGGGGGGTGTAATTTTAGGCTGCTGCACCGGTACAGCAGCAAAATGAAGCGACGGGCGGAGAAAAATGCAGATCTAACCCGAGTCGATCAGCAATGGCACCAGGATAGAGAAGAGGTGTGGGTGGTAAGCGTCCATGTCAATACCCATTGATCAAGAACGACAACTCTCGGCTTCCCGCCATCGATCGTTTCCCTTCCTGACGGTTCGCTCCTTCATTCAGGTCCTTTCCTGAGCAGGATGTCAAAACGGATTTCTTCTTAAAGGGGTCGATCCGCTGTAAACCGTGTTTTTTCTCTTTTCTTTACGAAAGTGTCTCCTGTTCTCTTTCCTTTTCCTTTTCTCAATTTATCTTGGCATGGGAAGTGTGAACGAAGTTTTGTCAATTCTACCTTCCGTCGCTGTACCTCTCTACTAAGTATTAACCCCTTCACTGTTGATAACATGTTGCCGGTGCTTGTCAATGAACTGTTGTCACCTCACTGAGATAAGGCAGATCTTACAAATCAGGATGTCAGTGAAGGGATGTCACCTCATTGAGAGCAGACAGAGCTTGCAGGTTAGCATGTCAGTGAAGGGCAGTCATATCACTGAGATAAGACAGCTCACATGTCAGGATGTCAGTGAAAATCACTCCCCGCCCCCCTCCGCCCCTACTTCTCAACTAGACCTTCAGTGGTGGTCTGGACGCTAGTCATTCGGATCAGAAGATAAACCGAAGTCCCGTGTGCAGCATGCGCATGGCACACGTAAAAGAACAAACGGCAACAAGATTTGTTCCTGGCGAAATTATGAAGTAAAATCCGTGTAAGTCGTATCCAACAATGACTATCAGAACAGTTAAGGAGACAACTGCTGCCTCGACTATCTGGGCTAAAAGTTTATTGTAACAGAGAGTGTCTTCACATTAAAGGAGACAACTGCTTCCTCGACTATCTGGGCTAAAATTTGATTGTAATGGAGAGTGTCTTTCCCAAGGTAAATACCCGCTCGCTCAGCCAAGAGGGTTTTTAGGACAGTCGTTGCTGGGATGGTTCCCAAAGGGAAACAAATCCCCCAAGGCTGCAGTACAAAGAGCCAGTGCAACCTTGCCTCCTGGATTCAGAGTCATAGTCTTTCACGAAAGACTAAGCTGTGAATGAAATCCCACTGCAGTGGAGAAACCACTCATCATACAGATTCCACTTTGCGGCATGCAAACTTGTGTCAGTCTCTGACAGAAGCCGAGCACAGAGCCTGAGAAAAATCCACTTTGACTGTACAACAAATAAACTCGTAGAAAGAAAGAAGAAGGGAAAAAAGGCGGCACTGGACTGTTGCATGCTCTTCCTGAATTTCACACAGAGAGATATGCAAACAAAAACAAACATATAACAAAAAGTAATACAATACAATACAATAATATAATACAATACAATAAATACAATACAATTCAATGCAGTACAGAAAAATGTTGTAACAAAGAGTGATACAATACAATACAGAAAGGGCAATACAATACAATACAATAAAATACAACACAAAACGCAGGACTCAACAGGACTCTGGACCTGGGCGGTAAGATGTGGCCACTGTGTGGGAAGACATCTTGTTCTCAACTAGATCAACACTCTTTCCGTATTTCCTCCTCACCGGGTCCGCTGATCAACCCAGAATAAGAAGGAGAAATAATGTAATATTGCTCTTACAGGCATACACACGCAAAGGGGCTGGAATCACCAGTGTGTGATGGACACTGAACAAAATCCCTCATCTTCCTCGCACGCAAGTGGCCAAAACGTTTTAGACGATGCTTAACTGGATCAAATTTCGCGGAATTCTGACAGGGAGCGATGATCGTATTGCACAATATTCCATCTCAAAAACAGTATTTTACCTATGGAAGTTGCTGCAAACCGTTTATATGTCCGTACATTATCTGTATTTTCTACCCTCTTTTTGTGAGACAGTGTCGCCGGCACATTACCCCATTACCTGCACGCAACTCGGTAAATACTGCCGTATTTCCTTCATCTTTTTCTAGGTCTGGCAAACATAAAAAAAAAAGGAAGAAAAAAAAAATATATCCCATCAGTCCCCGCCTACGTACGTAGACATTGGAGTGGGTCAGAGGCATCAGACAATACTTAACTGAATCAAACTTCGCCAAATTGTGACAGGGTTTTCCCCAGCCGCCGTGGCGCAGTGGTTAGCGTCGTCGACTGACGACTTGTAAGACGCAGGTTTGCTCCCCATTAGAGGTGGGTTTTTCGGCCAATGACCAGCTCCAGCCCAGAGCTGAGGGTGCTGTGGGCTCAAATGGGAAGACTGGGACCACACAGTCGAGGATTATCCACTTCACGGATTTTGTATTTGAGAGGGTTGCTCCAAGTTTCCTGACCAACACTGCAGATGTCTGTATCTCTCTGCCTGGCTGATGCCGGGATATGTTATGAGAGGACAGATTTGTCAAGTAGTCCCCCAAAACCTAAATGGATCCCATCGCAGCATCTTCATAACTCTCATCATCATCATCATCATCCATTATCATCTATATATAGAAAATAATGTCTCAAATTCTGCAACGCACACACTCACACACACACAAATTACAGGATCTCATTAACTGCGTTGCAAGTATTTCATCTCGTCAAGATCGTTGGAAAGAATATAATTCTTTTTTTACCCTGTGGAGGTATGAAGTGATGTGTGTGCACAAAGAGAGAGGGCCCAAACTGTCCAGCCATCAACCATCTCTCCAGCGCCTCCTTTATAGGAAAGCGGGGGCGTGGGATGCTGTCAGCTGGCACTTTACATGCACGGAATGCACGTGAAACATGTGGCTCTTTTCGTTCAGTCAATATGCCCCAGTTGACTTTCCCTCTCCTTGCCTGTCTCTCTCTGTGTCTGTCTGTCTGTCTGTCTATCTTGAACGAGTTGAACGAGGGAAGTGGGTCCCGTCTTCCTATTTGACCTTAAACCTTACTGAGCTTTGTGCGAACAGGGTTAATTCGATTTTCTGTCCACGTGCATTTTATCCGATCACGTCCAAGAAACAGACTTGAGTTCTATGCTCAGGTCTGTTGTACTGAAATTACTTTTTTTCTTTGCGCACGCATACACACACTGTCACACATAGTCTGAGACAGACAGACAGACAGACAAACAGAGACAGAGAGACAGTCAGAGAGAGAGATATATATAATTACACACACACACACACACACACACACACACACACAGAGAGAGAGAGAGAGAGAGAGAGGAGAGCAGACAGACAGGCAGGTAGGCAGACACGCAGACATATGCCCACACGCAGAGAGAGAGAGAGAGAGAGAGAGAGAGAGAGAGAGAGAGAGAATAAGACGAAGACAAAGACCACATGCCCAACGGTACCATCTTCTTTGCCTGTCAGCCCAAAGCACCCAACAGGCAAGGGCAGGAACCGTGGGGGTGGGTGGAGGGAGGAGGGAGAAGAGCAAAAAAAAAAAAAAGGAACCTTACAAACCACACCCTCACCCCTCCCACCCCATCACACATAGTCGGGGAGGTGGAGACTTAGGGAGGGGGGGGGGGGGCAGAGAGGAGAGAGAGGGGAGCGAAAGGGCAGTGGAACCAATGACCTAGTTGTGGTATTTCGGGTTTTTGAGGGGGTGCGGGGGGGAGGGGAGGGGGGCGAACTGTGCTGTATGTATGATGTGATACCTGCAGCTTTGATTTTGGTTTTTTTTTGTTTTTGTTTTTTTTTGACTGGTCTGCATTTAGCAGGGTGCATTGTATTGTGTTGACAAGTGTTGCGTTGTGTTGTATTGTGTTGTGCTGTGTTGCGTTGTATTGGGTTGCATTGTGTCTTGTTGTGTTGTGTCTTGTTGTGTCGTGTTGTGTTGTGTTGTGTCTTGTTGTGTTGTGTCTTGTTGTGTTGTGTCGCATTGGATCTTGTTGTAGTGTTCATATGGTATCATATTGTATTGTGCTGCAATGCGTTGTGTTGCGTTGTGTTTTGTTTTATTGCATTGGATCGTATTGTATTCCTTCTTGTTGTATTGCGTTGCGTTGTGTTGTGTTGTGTTGTGTTGCAGTGCGTTGTGTTGTGTTGTGTTGCGTTGTGTTGTCTTGTATTGTGTTGTCTTGCATTGTATTGGATCATGTTGTATTGCTGTCATATTCTATTGTTTTTGAAATGTGTTGTGTTGCAACGGATGTGTTCTGTTGTATTGGATTGGATTGGATCGTACTGTGTTGTGTTGTATTGACATGTATTGTTATTGTATTTTGTCACAGGGCGTTGTATTCATTGTGTAGTCTTGTGTTAACTTTCGTCACAACAGATTTTTCTGTGTGGAATTCAGGTTGCAGTCCTCAAGGGAAAGTACTTCGTTACAGTGCAGCGCCACCCACTTTGTTTTTCTTTTCTTTCTTTATGTGTGTGTGTGTGTGTGTGTGTGTGTGTGTGTGTGTGTGTGTGTGTGTGTGTGTGTGTGTGTGTGTGTGTGTGTGTGTGTGTGTGTGTGCAAGTACACTGATTCACTATAAAACTGGAATTTTCTTCAAAACTTTGTCAGGGACAACCCTTTTGTCGCCATGTATTCGTTTACGAGCGCTGAGTGCATGCTGTAAACAGGATCTCGTTTTATCGTTTCATCTAAAAAAAAATCTAGCACCCTGACCACCACTGAAGGTGTAGTGGAGGGGGCAGTGAAAACCCCTGTGTACACTACAACACTCAACCAGCAACGTTGTCCCATGTCAAAAAAGAAATAGCTTGGCATTGAAGAATAGCAGGAACGGCTTATCACCCATGTCAAGAGAGAGAGAGACAGAGGGGGGCAGGGAGTGAGAGACAAGACAAGACAAGACAAGACAAAATTCTTTATTTCGAGGACAACAGATAAGCACTGGTGTGCTTTTTTTACATCCAGTACCCGCCCTGAATAGGGTCAACACTACACAATATTAAATAGAAATTGAAGCAAAGCATGATGTTGATAGAAATACATAAGAGAGAGAGAGAGAGGGGGGGGGGAATTAAACAATCAATCTAAATATATATATATATATTCACACACACACACACACACACACACACACACACGAGCATGGTGTTAGCAAAACACACAGGGAACAGAATGAACACAATGAAAGAAACAAACACACAGAGCACACACCGCATCAGGAGAGAGAGAGAGAGAGAGAGAGAGAGAGAGAGATGGTTCAAGATTCAAGATAATTTATTCATATATATGCCAAGGCCCCTTATGAAGGGGTAGGTGAACATAATACAATGAAAAGACCATAATGCAACATATACGGAAAACTTGTATAAAACATCAGTTCCAAATGTAAACTAGCCTAATGCAGAAAAATCAGTATTCTCATGACGTAATGGTTTCTCAGACTTTGAAAGCTTTAAACAAATACAAAGCAAAGTTTCTAACAAGTTCACAGGAGGTTGAAAACATTAACAGGTTCAATTTAAACATATTTGGTTGTCTATGACATTTAGGCCTAATATTTTTTAGAGAGAGAGAGAGGGGGGAGGGATGAAGGGATGGATGGAGGGAGAAAGAGAAGCTTCTGAGCAAGAGATGAACACACCAGTCGCCACTCCCACCCAAAGATACCATGCAGAAATTCGCTTTCTCCTCACGTTCCACCGTCAACGAAATGAGATGCAAGATTGGCTGCACGTGCTGCTCCAGATAGCGTCAGTGTCCATTGTCCCACCCACATCCACCCACACACCCACACACTCCGGCCTTTGTTATCGAACACCCCTCTGGCAAAAGCTGGCAGATCTTGTTTTCCTGTGAATGTGTCAGGGTGAGCACGATATTGGTTCCTGGGATTGTGGGGCTGCATACCCACAGCGGATTTACTCTGTTGTCTGTCTGTCTGTCTGTCTATCTGTCACTTCTTGCTCCATTCAGAGCGACATGGAAAGGAAGCGAAGACTGGGAGAAAACAATGGAAAGGAGACCAAATGTGTGTGTGTGTGTGTGTGTGTGTGTGTGTGTGTGTGTGTGTGTGTGTGTGTGTGTGTGTGTGTACATGTTTGTTTACGTGTGTGTGTGTGTGTGTGTGCGCGCGCGCAAACACGCTTAGTTGCAAATGTGCATTGGTGTAATTATTTTTGTGAGCATGAGACAGGCCGATACTTTTCAGTTTTTCTAATGTTTCACTGTTATTCTCTATTTCTCCAACTCATGACAATGAAGATAAACAAATAAACGAATGAATACATAAATAAGATAACTAGAGAAAGGTGAGAAAAATAGATACATTTGTAAACAGATAGATATTAAATCAATAAATGCATAGATAATTACATAGAAAAATGAATAAATACATTGATAAATATATAGATAAATAAATAAAAGTACAAATGAAGTCTTGAACAGACAACAATTATTCAACCTCGTCTTAAAGTGTAGCTGACCTGTCTAGTCATTTCTGAATCTGTCCTGACCCTTTGGTGTGTCAGACAATACAGCAGAATGTGAACTTTATTGTGGAGCATCACGCCAACGTGCAATCTGTCTCAGAAACCGTGGAGTCTCTTTTCTGTAACCGTGTCTCCTTTTGAAGAACTAAATACGCAACAATGCTGTGCTTTACCGCTGAGAAACTGTCGGCTCTCTTTTCTTTAACTCTCTTCGTACGATGACAAAATAGGCGATAATGCTGTGTTTTACTGTTGAGAAACTATATAGTGTATTTTCTTTACCTCTCTTCTTACGATGACAAAATAGGTGATCATGCTGTGTTTTACTGCTTAGAAACTCTTACACTCTCTTTTCTTTAACTCTCTTTGTACGATGATAAAGTAGGCGACAATGCTGTTTTTTACTGCTTAGAAACTCTTACACTCTCTTTTCTTTAACTCTCTTTGTACGATGATAAAGTAGGCGACAATGCTGTTTTTTACTGCTTAGAAACTCTTACACTCTCTTTTCTTTAACTCTCTTTGTACGATGATAAAGTAGGCGACAATGCTGTTTTTTACTGCTTAGAAACTCTTACACTCTCTTTTCTTTAACTCTCTTTGTACGATGATAAAGTAGGCGACAATGCTGTTTTTTTACTGCTTAGAAACTCTTACACTCTCTTTTCTTTAACTCTCTTTGTACGATGATAAAGTAGGCGACAATGCTGTTTTTTACTGCTTAGAAACTCTTACACTCTCTTTTCTTTAACTCTCTTTGTACGATGATAAAGTAGGCGACAATGCTGTTTTTTACTGCTTAGAAACTCTTACACTCTCTTTTCTTTAACTCTCTTTGTACGATGATAAAGTAGGCGACAATGCTGTTTTTTACTGCTTAGAAACTCTTACACTCTCTTTTCTTTAACTCTCTTTGTACGATGATAAAGTAGGCGACAATGCTGTTTTTTACTGCTTAGAAACTCTTACACTCTCTTTTCTTTAACTCTCTTTGTACGATGATAAAGTAGGCGACAATGCTGTTTTTTACTGCTTAGAAACTGTGGAGTGCGTTTTCTTTAATTCTCTTCGTACGACCACAGAATAGACGACAATGCTGTGTTATACCGCTGAGAAAATGTAGACCTTCTTTTCTTTAACTGTCTTTGTATGATAACAAAATAGGCTATAATGCTGTGTTTTAGTGCTGAGAAACTGTAGACTCTCTTTTCTTACTCTCTTCGTACGATGACAAAATAGGTGTTAATGCTGTGATTTACTGCTTTGGAACCGTGGAGTGCATTTTCTTTAACTCTCTTCATATGATGACAAAATAGGCGACAATGCTTCGTTTTACCGTTGAGAAACTGTAGACTCTTTTCCTTAACTCTCTTCGTATGATGACACAAGAGAGGCAAGGCCTTCAAGACTCACTTGTGTTACACTTTAAAAAAAAAATCTAATCATTAAAATGTGTTCTGTATTTGTTAGTATAAAACTTCGGGTTAAAAAAGGAAAAAGAAAAAAGAAAAAAAATATATAGTCCTGACGGCAGATTCGAACCCCGCGTGTTCGGGTGAGAAGAAACTGTCTTACCCAATACACCATCATGGTTCCTTCACTGTCATTCAAAAATTTAACATTTAAACTAACTTTTTTGAAGGGCGATAAATCGATTGCGGTATTCCCAGCGGTGAGAACGGTGTTTAAATCATATTATTCTGGTGTATCTTGGGCATTCAAAAATTCTTTAAGGGCAATTAAAAATTCTTTTTAAGTCCGCGGTAAAGGCCGGAGATGTGGCTATCGCGGCAATCACACTGCAACATTTAGCCATTTTCTCTGGATCTAGATAGATGTACAAGTTTAGTTACACCCGCCAGGAATGTACGACACGGTTGATTCAGTTTCTCTTTTATGTTCATTCTAGTTTCATAGTTTTAAAGTTGATATGAAAAATTGAGTATTTTGTTAAACTAACAACATGTAGAGCCAAGTACAAGTACTTGTAAACGTCGTATGAAGTGAAAAGGACTTCATTTTGAGAAAAGTCAAGACTGGAAATTTTTACGTTTCATCAATGGTATTAACTCTCATGGTTTATTATTTTTAACTGTGAATTCCGACTGATTTTGTTGAGATTTTTTATGGCACTTTGGGGCATAATCCAGAAAGTGATGAGGCGTTCACAAATCTTTCTCTGAATAAATATTTAACGGTCTCCTTCTCCAACTTTCCATCACATGTTATATCGTGTATTGTTGATTGAATATAGGATTGAACGGGCAGGTCAACAACTTGAAACAAAATGGCGACCTTCGCGTTCGCGAGGAATATAAGCACGCGCTTTGAATATGTATAAATATGTATACGCAATTGATTTTTGCTCATGACCTTCAGGGCTCAGTCAGTAGATCTATAAAGTCCACTCGTAGTGTTGATTTTAGTATTTTCCGAAAAAGACCACTTGGGCGAATTAACATAGTGAAAGCTTTTTATGTATTGAGTATGATTTCAGAATGTAATGTTTAAGATGAGAAAGATCAGTTTAAAGCAAATTAACCCCCCTAGCGTTAATTACATATTATTTTCCCTTTTTTACTATCTGCAGCAAAGACATGCACCAGAAATATAACTTCCATGCTTAGTAAAAGAAGTTCCTGTTTGAACAAAAAATGATTAAAAAAAAGACTATTCTTGTTGTTGTCAGAACATCAGATCAAAGTGCCAAGTTTAGAGAAAAATAATATAACAGTAAATTCAGTTTGCATATAATTTGGCTTCTTTTTTAATTTTTTGTGCCCATCCCAGAGGTGCAATATTGTTGTAAACAAGATGACTGGAAAGAACTGAATTTTTCCTATTTTTCTGCCAAATTTGGTGTCAACTGACAAAGTATTTGCAGAGAAAATGGCAATGTTAAAGTTTACCATGGACACACACACACACACACACACACACACAACCAAACACCGGGTTAAAACATAGACTCACTTTGTTTACACAAGTGAGTCAAAAATAGGCGGTAATGCTGTGTTTTACTGCTTAGAAACTGTACACTCTCTTTTCTTTAACTCTCTTCATACGGTGACAAATTAATAGGCAACGATGCTGCTTTTTACCGCAGCTGACATCACTGAAACGTTACTAACGGAAGGTGCTCATAATAACATTGAGGAACTGGATGAAGACAATGAATGGCAGTATTTCTAACGATGAAAGTCATAGGCTGAGCCATTGAGACACCACTGGACATCTGATGGGGTGTCTGTGGGGTGAAAGACAGGGAGAAAATTAGCCGTCCCGAGTGAGTTAATTCTTCTCCAAAGTTCGTCTTTTCTGGTCAGTAGGAAACTGAATGGCAGATCAGACTCGTCTGAAGTGTGAGGTATGGTCAAAATGGATGACACGCAACACTGTTAATATCAAATTTGATATTGTTTTTGAGGAAGAGAGGGGGTGAGAATCGTGCGTGTGTGCACACAATCACACACACACACACGCGCGTGCGCGTGCGCACACGCACTACACACACACGCACATACAAACACAAACACTACACATACACACACCTGTTTTCATTGCCCTTCATACTGAACAGCTTTCGCGATTGTAAGATTCTTAAGATTTGTTCTGCCAAAACGAAAGTGAGAACATGTATCATGTTCAGTTGCACTGGTTCCCTTTAGAATTTCGATGTGAATACAAAGTTGCAGTTCTTGCCTTTTGCTGTCTTGATGGGTTACCTTTGCCTCAACTGACTGCTTCATTTTCCACATATCGCTCTTTTTGTGCTGTTTGTTCTTACCAAGAAAACCTCTTCAGACGTCTGAGGCATAAATTTTAGACTGTCAAGAAATGTCACACACACACACACACACACACAGATCTTTTTTTTCACTGACCCCAGATATGAAACTGGCTGCCATCAAGTCCACGTAACTCCAACTCTGAGTGAATTCTAACTCAATCTCAAAACATATATTTTGCCAAATATTCCCTTAGCTACTTTACAGGCTCTCTCTCCCTCTGTGTGTGTGTGTGTGTGTGTGTGTGTGTGTGTGTGGATATAGCTGTTTATGGTGCATGATCTTAGTACATAAGCTGTATGAGTGGAGTATGTACAGTGCTTTGATTTGCATGTCGCAAGAATGTGCTATAATGACATTCATTATTTCATGATCAATAAAATCTGAATATAAAAATCAAAATACACCAACATACACGTATGTGCATGTGCACACACACACATACATGCATGCACACACTGACTCTCACACACACAAACACACTCACAGACACACAGACATACACCCACCACCCACACTTTTGAGCTGCAAGCACACAAGTTCGCCCTCCCTTCCCTTATCGTTCTCAATACTGCTTCCTGTTCCATGCCGCCCTGTCTTGAGTTAGAAGTGACAGATAGACAGACAGACAACAGAGTAAATCCGCTGTGGGTATGCAGCCCCACAATCCCAGGAACCAATACCGTGCTCACCCTGACGCATTCACAGGAAAACAAAATCTGCCAGCTTTTGCCGGAGGGGTGTTTGATAACAAAGGCCGGAGTGTGTGGGTGTGTGGGTATGTCGTGGGACAATGGACACTGACGCTAACTCGAGCAGCACGTGCAGCCAATTTTGCATCTTATTTCGTCGACAGTCGAACGCAAGGAGCATGTTGCTTTTTTCACATGAACGGTTTTTTTTTTGTTTGTTTGTTTTTGCTGTTTTTTTTTGGGGGGGGGGTGTCTATTTAAATATTCTCCCAAAGCATTCTCAAATCATTTACATTGTCTTTGGCTAAGTCGACCCTGTGTGGACCAACAACAACAACACACACACACAACAACAACAAAAAAACTTATCCACGGTTTGGTTACATTGGTATAATAAGTCAACCTTTTCTGGGACACAAAAATTTGCTTGCTGTATATGAGTCCACTTGTAGTTGTGTTTTTTTTTCTCTTAATGTGTGTGTGTGTTCATGCGTGCATGCATGTGTATATTATTATGTGTATGTGTGTGCATACATGTGTATATTATGTGTGTGTGTGCACGAGCATGTTTTTTCTTGTGTGTGTGTGTGTGTGTGTGTGCTTGTGAGTAAAAGAGACTGAGTTTTGTATATCAGTTTGTCTATGTCATTCTCTGTCCCCTGTTAACTCTGAAGGAATATGTTTTATTCTGTTGCTTATATCATACCCAGACTGTACTACTGATCAACCTCCATTCTTATGATAATCATCAGGTAATAGTCACAAGATAATGTTTAGAAGATAACAATCGTAACTTAAGGTCCATAAGGTAACTTTCATAAGCTTACGTTTGCATGCTAACTTTGTGAGCCAAGATTTGTATAAGCTTACATTCGTCAGCTAAGGTTAAAAAGTTAAGGTTTATAACGCAGCAAACATGAGCTGAGTGCTGAGGTTTGACTTTGAAAGGTTGAAAACAGCTACCAAAATTATGTGGAAAAGTAGAGCTCTACAAAATATTGGGGTTTTCTCTGGACTTCGATCTGTGTTTTGAGACCATGAACATTGTGTGAATTAAAAAAAAAATCTTCAAACGTGTGACAGTGGAGAGCCATTTTCAGATGTATACATACTTCACTCTATCTCTCTATATATACATGTGTGTGCGTGCATGCATGTGCACACTTTCTTATTGACACATTCCATTTGTCTTGAATGTAAGTCTTGATTATAGAACCCTGTGGAGTTAAATATCTGGTACACATCATTATTGAGAGTAACAACGTTTGTTGGTATACAGAAAAAGATGAAACAGAGCACATCTTGTGGTATGTAAAAAAACATTTATTTTCACCTGTTTCACAATGACATGTCAACAAAAAGTCTCAAATATATGTTTTTCTTTCTTCACTCATCTTTATTTCAAACATTTTTTTTGTTTTGAGAATAAAAACTGTATGGTCTTAAGAAAACAGGCATCCCACTGGCATCTTGTTCCAACCTCACAAATGAACCACACACACACATACATGCAAACACATTCCCAAAACAATTCACTTTTCTCCTTAGGTTCTTACAGATGTGACCACACAAAATTCCAGACTTTTAACAGACCAGACTGAAAATTCTCCATACCAAATACACAGCCAGACAGAATCAAAACTTCGTCTGCTGTAATGGCTGATGAAAGAGATCGGAGGATACCCCACTATCAATCTCCAGCTTTCTTCACTTTTTGTCTGTTCATTTGTTTGGTGTTCTTGTTGTTGAAGTTTTTTTTTTTTTAACTGCATTATGCTCTTTGTTGACTAGTACTAGTCCGAGGTGTAATTAGAATAGCAAGACTTTTCCAGCCCTGGAAATGGTTCTCTCTCATTTTCCAAGACTTTTGCAGCCCTGGAAATGGTCCTCTCATTTCCCTATGATTTTTCCAGCCCTGGAAATGGACCTCTCATTTCCCCAAGACTTTTCCAGCCCTGGAAATGGACCTCTCATTTCCCCAAGACTTTTCCAGCCCTGAAAATACTTTTTCTTGTTTTTGCAAGACTTTTCCAGCCCTGGAAATGGTTCTTTTTTCCAGACTTCGATGACTGTGGTAATCCTGTGCATTCATCTCAGCATGCGACTGTATGATCAATGGTTTCTCCACAGCAAGGGGAATTCTTTTACAGCTTTGTCAAGGACTATGATGGTCAAAATTAGAGGTAAGATTGCACTGGCTCTCAGTGCTGCAGCCTTGAAGGCTTGTTGGCCTTTGGGAACCATCCCTACACTGACTGCCCTAAAAGTAAAACCCTCATGGCTGAGAAAGTAGGGATGTAACCTGGGCAAGACACTCTCCACTATAATCAAATTTCAACCCAGATAGTCAGGAAAGCAGATGCCTCTCCTGCTATGCTGATGGTCATAGTCAGACACAACTGACTATCATACATATATACCAGTATCACCACAATGTCTGTGGCACAATATCCACACTAAGACAGACAGGTGATGTAAGAATTAAAGCTAAAATAATGTAAATATTCAGTGAAAGAAATCACGGCTAAAATGACAGTCTGAATAACTCAGTGTCCCATTTCATTTATTGTTCTAAAAAAAACCCCAAACAAACTACTAATATAAAACAGTCCATTAAATGCAACATTGTGTGCATGCTACCTAAAATCAAATTCTGTAGAAAAACATTTTCAAATCATAAAATTAGAGCAAAGCTAAAATCGTCCCACCATCAGCCCACAATGACACAAAGGTTAAAGGTCCCACATAACCTTTTCACTAAATTTCAGCAATCAGGGTAGTGAATTCATTTCCACTGCGTTCAGGGCTTGGCACAGGAAGGCAGGGCCCACTCCTCTCCTTCCACCATTATAACCTTACCCCAACCTGAAGTCAGGTACCCATTCACACCTGGGTATGACACAACACCATGCCAAAATGGGGCTTCGAACCCTATCACTGGTGAACACAGGGTCAGTAGTCTGATACCTAACTCATTCAGCCACAGAGCATCAGTAATGCCACAGTTCCAGAACACCCCCCCCCCTTCCCCCACAAAACCACAGGAAAACCCACTGCATACACACTTTTCAGAGGAACCATGCGACTGTACAATCGTTAGTTGTATTTGAGTTGAGACTTATTTCCCATTCCATAAGCCATATACTGTTCCAGACATACATTTCCAATGACATTCATTTATAAGCCATGCAAACTCTGTGTGTGTGTGTGTGTGTGAGTAATTAAGTAATGTACTATGCATAGTCTTTGAATCTGTTTCATGCTTTTGTGCATTAAACCATTTTTTTTCTTCTTCCTTTTGTATGCTATTGTGTGTGTGTGTGTATGTGTTTAATGTTTATTGTAAAGTGCTTTAAGCTCCCTTTAAGGGAGGAAAACACTCAACAAGTATCCATTATTACTATCATTATCATCAGGCACCAAAAATTAAATCCATGGACAATGCCATACTTTTTTTTTCTCTTTGAATCACATATTATACAACTATGTACATCTTTATCAAAATCACATACATTCATGATGTAAACCAACTCATATCCCTTCAATTCTTAACACAGTACAAATAAGGTCAAACCCATGCATTTAGTTTTTCCATTCACCAATTCCTGTTTAAAATCCATTCAGACAATATCCAATAAACTAGGTCAAGGTCACACACTCAGTTTTTCCATTCATTCATTCCTGATCTGTTAAAATTCATTCTCAGAATATTACAATAAATTATTCGTTGTAATTCTAAGCTGTTCACATCACTGAGGCACAGGTTTCAAGCTCGGCTCCGTGTCTCACACTGAAGTACAAGTTGAGCACTCTTTGTAATAAATATATAAACAAATCTGCCCCTTCCTACCTCTGTGACTGCCTTCACCTCTACACCCCATCTTGCTTGCTACAATCAGCTTCAGACCCATTGTTTCCTTGCCGTGTTCTGAGATTCAAACACTCCACAGAGGGCTGCCGCTCTTTCTCTGTGCACTTGGAATGAGATCACTCTTCGGCCACGTCACATCTCTGCACTCAGGTCTTTCAAGCCTGGTCATAGGTCTCTCCTCCCCTACCTGGAGTGGAATGATGGTCTAGAGGTAACGCGTCCGCCTAGGAAGCGAGAGAATCTGAGCGCACTCGTTCAAATCACGGCTCAGTCGCCAATATTTTTCTCCCTCTCCACTAGATCTTGAGTGGTGGTCTGGACGCTAGTCATTTGGATGAGACGATCAACTGAGGTCCTGTGTGCAGCATGCACTTAGCGCTCATAAAAGAACCCACGGGAACAAAAGGGTTGTTCCTGGCAAAATTCTGTAGAAAAATCCACTTTGACAGGAAAAACAAATAAAATTGCACACAGGAAAAAATACAAAAAAATGGGTGGCGCTGTAGTGCAGCAACGCACCCGCCCTGGGGAGAGCAAATTTCACACAGAAATCTGTTGTGATAAGAAGAGAAATACAATACAATACAATCCAATACAATCTCTTCACTGCCTACAGATTCTCCAGCTTTCTGTTCAATGTATTTCTAAGTTCTGTCTTTCATCCGCCTGAATCAGACTTGCATGTGAACGACTGGTGTGAAAGCGCTTTGATTTGCTTCACAACAATGTCAAGAGCTATACAAACACCTTTATTATCATTACTATTATCATATTCAATGGAAATCAGTCTTGTGGTAGAGTGGCCATGAACACTTTCTGATCCATTGAGTTGATGAACTTGCTTTCGTCTCCACGCAGACACAGTGTTTCGGACTCCAGCTTAGGTCCCGTTTTTTCCTGAAAAAAAAAAGAGAAAAAAAACAATGATACATATATAACACACTATCCAGAAATCTACTCTAGGTACTTTACAAAACCACTTTTGTTTACATAGCACATTACATCAATGTGACTGACAAACTGAACACACACAAATACATACAAACACACATACACACACAATGCATACATACATTTTAACGTATATATGTACATAGCAGCTACCCTCCACACATACACACACATTGGCATGCACAAACAGACACAGACGCGTACACACACACACACACGTACCAACATACACATTCATACACATGCATGTATTTATGTACACATACATATGTATGCACACATAGTCAAGCTCAGCTCACACAAAGGAAGTGGACCTGCCACAACTGAACTTACTGCTGAAAAAATAATTGAATAATTGAAAGGAACATCAGAAACAAATTGTTAACAAAAAGCAAACAGAAAAACAGAAGAGATATAACTGAATAATCAAAAGGAAAATCAAAAACTAATAGTAAACATGTAAACACTCTCTCTGGGGACAGCAGCCTGAATTTTGAACAGATAAAATCTGTTGTGATAGAGCAATCTGATCACCAATATGCAGCAGTTTAGGGGAAACAACCCATGGGGTGTGCCATGCACTGTGGAAAGCCTGACAGGGATTGCGTCCCTTCCATCATGCTCGGTGCAGTTTACAAGGAATTTTTTCTTTTGCTCAGAACTTTCAAACGACTAGCCTTTTTCCTATTAAAAGTACAATGCATTTGCATTGTCCCTGAAAAATCTAATGGCATTTCAGTGTCTGTGTAGGGGTAGGGGTGGATGGGGGGTTATATTTGAGAAAGTAGAATGTATCAATCTTAAAATGTGGTGATGCCAATATCGAAAATATCTATGCTAATATGTGGTCATGCCAGTTTTCCACACAACAAAAAGGAAAATATCTTCAAACCAAACCCCAGAAAAACTTTTAGACAAGTAAGGGGCTGACTGCTTTAGAATATGATTATGTTAAATGAGCAAAAAGTAAGTGGCTCATGCTCTCATCACAGGCTACTCAAATCTAAAAAACATATCGAGCATAAAGACGATGTGACTGTGATTTCATTTTCTGTCCTCTTCATCACATAATTTATTAGCAATTTCACCGTCATTGCTAAACATGTCCCATAGCCTTTTAAGGCCACACAGGCAGTGAATTCACATCCAGTGTCCAGGGCTCGGCATGGGAAGGCAGGGCCCAATCTTCTTCTTCCATCGTTTTATCCTTCCCTGAGTGAAGTCTGGTACCCATTCACACCTGGGAGGAATGAGGAAAATCAGAGAAAAGTGCCTTTCCCAAGGACACAACACCATGCTATAACAGGGCCTCGAACCCCGATCACTGGTGAATACTGGATCACAAGTCCAAGACCTTACCAACTCTGCCATGGCGCCCCCTTCTCCATTGAAAGTAATTCACTTTCAAGCCAGTAACACTGGCAATACACAATGGATGTCAACTTTCTTGTACTTACCCGATGCATGGATGTCTTCTCATAGCTATGTTCTCCACATTTTCTGGAAAAAAAAAGATAACAACAAAAATCATTAAAACATAATGTACTGGTACTAACATCCCACTAGCACAGAGAATGAACTGTAAACAAAAAAAGGAAAGAAAACAAGAACACACCTGACACATGAAATGAATCAGTGACTGCACAAAAACCTACACACGACAAAGCTTATGAACAAAAAGAGAGAGAGGCGGTGAAGTGGGCAAAGTGTAATCTGATGACGACACAGAGGATCAAAACACTTCAAATAACACACACAACAACACCAAGATTCGTCTGCTAGTCACAGCACAAGCAGTCCACAGGGCTGTTAGGTCGCCAGACCACACACCAGAGGAGACCCTGCACTGCTGCTGAGTCACTTTGATGGTGTTCAGCAGTGTCTGTTCAGCAAACACAGGACCACCACCTGCTCAGCTCCCTCCCCAGTAACTGCTGAGTCATGGAGCCAGACTGAGTGAGCGTACTCCCTCCCTTGTACTCCCAGGTACGGTGCCTTACAGAATGGTCTTCGCAAGCCCGTCTGATCTTGTGACATGCCTGTTCCATTTAAACTTCTTCCTCAAGACAACAGTTAGAAGGTCATTGTGGGGTCCAATGGCTTGGGTGATCTTCTGTCGGACCTCAGTGTTCATGAGCTGCTCAGTGTATAAGATGCCTAGTAGCTTTCTAAAGCATCTAATTTCTATGGCTTGGATCTTTTTCTGGAGCTCAGCAGTGAGAGTCTTTCACAAGCACTGAGAAACACCGACTGAACCAGTGAACGCACTAAAAACCTACACATAACAAAAAGAAAAGTTTATTTCTATTGTGCCTTTCATTAAAATACAATAATGCCCAAGGCATGAGTAAAATACGACAGAGAGAAATATTTTGCACAAAAATCACAACCACATGTAAAAATCTCCAATACCATCCCATGCGAAACAACATTCAGTCACCCCAACCAAACAGAGAACTAGAACAACCATTATCATCCACGCAATAAGCATTCACGCATGGAGAGACGAATGCACACACACACACTCACACAAACATACATATATATGCACACATACACACACACATACATATAGAAAAAGACAACCAAAACACATCAGAATTCATGCACAGACAGACGAATACACACACACACAGATACACACACACTCACACACACATACATATATATGCACACATACACACACACACAGAGAAAAAGAAGACAACCAAAACACAAAAAGCAAGTATTGCTGTACATACGTGCAGGGAGTGGTGGGGTATCGATCCAGGGACACAGTGCGGTGTTTACATTTCCTGCAGGCGAAGAATCGCCGCTTCCCTTTGTGTCGCCGCACTGTGTGTCGCTCCTGTTTGCACCGGTCGCTCTGAGACATCGCAGTGTACTTGCACTGTACGCAGAGGAAAACACACAACTAGTTCCTTACCTACTGAACTTTGAAATACTGGTGTACTTGCACTGTACGCAGAGAAAAAACATGCTACCAGTTCCTTACCTACTGAACTTTGAAATACTGGTGTACTCGCACTGCATGCAGAGAAAAAACATGCTACTAGTTCCTTACCTACTGAACTTTGAAATACTGGTGTACTTGCACTCCACGCAGAGAAAAACACATTACCAGTTCCTTACCTACTGAACTTTGAAATACTGGTGTACTTGCACTGTACGCAGAGGAAAACACTCTACTAGTTCCTTACCTACTGTACGTTGAAATACTGGTGTACTTGCACTCCACGCAGAGAAAAACACATTACTGGTTCCTTACCTATTGAACTTTGAAATACTGGTGTACTTGCATTCCACGCAGAGAAAAACACATTACTGGTTCCTTACCTACTGTACTTTGAAATACTGGTGTATTTGCATTCCACGCAGAGAAAAACACATTACCAGTTCCTTACATACCGAACTTTGAAATACTGGTGTATTTGCACTGTACACAGAGGAAAACACGCTACAAGTTCCTTACTTACTGTACTTCAAAATGCTGGCAAAATATCAAAGGTAAAAGGCTTCATAGCCTTTTCCAGCCATTGGAGCAGTGAATTCATATCCATTGTGTCTGGGGTTTGGCATCGGAAGGTGAGGCCCAGTCCTTTTTTCAATCTTTATCTTTCTCCCTTTGTTGCTAAAAGCCACACAGGGCCATACCAGAGATGAAAAAAAGTCAATATGGAACCCATAGAAAAATAAAAACAAAGAACAAACAAAAAACAAACAAACAACCGATGTCCCAGCTAACAAAGAAACTAGATGGACAATAAGCTCACCAATGAAAAAGCAATGGGACATGTGTCCTCTTCAATAAGAAAATGGCCAGATGTTCTCAACCCTTTACTGATTGATGTCTGATGCCTGACACTGATGCACACTGTGTTCTTTCATTTACTTATAGGTTTGTTATGTATCATGTAGCCTTGCCACATACGCAGTCACCACGTCAGGTTGGCCTTTTGTTTTTTCCATGTGCCCACAGGAGTTCTTAGTGGAATAAACCTTGCCTTCATGTGCTTAGGCCTTGAGTGCATGTATATAATTTTATATTTGTGTACCTATCCCAGTGGATTTCTTCAACAGAATTTTACCAGAAAACAACACTCTCATTGCCACGTGTTCTTTTTCAGTGCACCAAGTGCATGCTGCACACAGGACCTCGGTTTATCATCTCATCCAAATGACTAGACAATCAGTTTGATTTTCCAGTCAAACTTGGGAGAAAGAGGATTTGAACCCAGACCCTCACGCACTCTCTGTGCAAGCAGATGAGCGTCTTAGCCACTCAATGCCACCTCCCTGTGGGGAGGATGGAAAGTTACCTGTTCGCAGGTGACAACAGTGACCTCCATGGAGGTGACAGACTTCATCTTCTCCTCCATCTTCTCCTTCTGCTCCAGGTTGTCGAAGTATCGCTCCTCTCTCTCCGCTTCAGCCTGAAACACAACCACAGAGTGAGTGTAAGTCCTCATGTCTGAACCTTGGACTTGAAACAGTCTCCCTCCTTCGCTTCATCACACCCCTGCATCAGAATCCCGCTGACAGCGCCTGGTGGGTAAAGGCTGGAGACTTTTCCAATCCCCCAGGTCAACAGATGTGCAGACCTGCCAGTGCCTGAACCCTCTTCATGTGTATATCCATGCAGAAGATCAAATATGCATGTTAACCCTTTCGCTGCCAGGAAAATAAGATTTAATTGAAATCTATTTGCCAGGGTTTTTTCACAAAAAATTTTTTTTTTTTTATAATTCTGTGCTCTTTGTTATTGGAGAAAGACCCATAAAAGTATATATTTTCTGAAAGGTAAATGAATAAAGAATACAAAACACATGATGTTTGCCCATTTTATATATTTTTAGTGACATGATGTTGTTTTGAAATCAGTGTTTTGTTTTTTGTCACATTTTTAACTTGTTCATTACAAACATTAGTCAGGTAATTTGCACTAAAATATCATATTTTCTGGACAAATGGATATCTGCACACACAAATCATACTAGAACCACAACATAAAAAAATTGAAAAAGAAATCGATACACAATGCATTGTGACTTCTGCAAATGATAATATGGATGTGAGGCCACGCCCCCTCAGTCTCCACCCCCCTCCTCTTCACCCCTCTCACACGGTCACTTTATCCAGTTCTCATCAGACTGCGTTGGCTGAGTGCCAAGAAAATCGCTCACACTGTGTCCTGCTAAAAATTCTGTGACTTCTGTCGTCTGCTAGAGCTGAACAGCTGGCATCCCTCACTGATAGTCGTATCTTGGCCACTCTCTTGATTGCTCCCTTTATTTTCTATCAAATCATCCTATAAATGTTCACCACTGTCTTCTTCAAATTTAGGCTTCAATTCTTTCTGAGCATCAGCTAAAGAAAGCAATCTTGGTTGATTTAGTTCGCCACGATCGCATGTCTTGAGCACGGCATCAGTCCGACATTTTGTTGAGCGAGTGAGGAGAGGAGCCAGGCAAAGACTGCGGCCAGTAACCCAACCAAAACGTTCAAATAAAGGACTGCCTTATGACGTAAATGGTGTTTCTAGTTATGAATAGAATCTAGAAAGATTCCCCAAGCTAAAGCTACCAGCATTTTTGTCAATGAACCGAATGCAAAGCAGGGAAAAGTCAGAATATTTCTGTGACGAGTTATCTCGTCATTGTAGCTGTGAAGCATACATGCTTTTCATGACAAGTTATCTCGTCATATAGGTAGCCTAGGGGTTAAAGATCCCATAAATTAATCCCTGTCAGCATTCTGTAGGTTATGGAGACAAAAACATATCTGGCATGAACATCCCCGAAAATGGAGTATGACTGCCTGCATGACAGGGGTAAAAATAGTCATACACATAAAAGTCCACTCATATATGTGTATACAAGTGAATGTGGGAGTAACAGCCCAAGAACAAAGATGATAATGATGAAGATGATGGTGATGATGATGACAATGACGGTGATGATGATGGTGTTGATATCATGATAATGATCATTATGATGGTGATGATAATGACGACGACGATAATGACGATGATAAAGATCCCTTTGTTTCAGAGCTATGTATGCATGTAAAAGGTGGGTGTGAAAAAGCTCTGGTTTGTTTCCACGTAAGATCTAGCGCCACATAAATACATGAATTTGTTCATTGTTTTCAGTCAGCTCCAACCAAGGAGTGGCAGTGAAACATGACTGTGAAAGGAGATCTGTTGATTCGGAGAAAACAACTTAAGTCCCTATGAAAGTCTGATGGTCAAGCCAAGTCAAGATTTTATTTCATAATGGTCAATTGAAAAACAAACAGTTGCTTTTTTTTCTCAATTTTTAATATCAAGCAATCAATGAAAAAATTGGAAAAAACAAAACAAAGGAGAATCAGTATCAGTATGAGTAGCTCAAGGAGGCGTCACTGTGTTAGGACAAATCCATATACGCTACACCACATCTGCCAAGCAGATGCCTGACCAGCGGCTTAACTCGACGCACTTAGTCAGGCCTGGAGAAAACAAAGGAGAGAGAAGGAGAAACAAATACCAGACGAAAAGCGACAACAACAACCAGAACAACGACAACACACAGATATATATATACATATATCTATATATATATATATAACAGTATGATAATGAAATATACAACTGCATCTCTATTTCACACACACACACAAATGAGCACAAATGCTCAAGCACAAATACACCATGCCCATCCCATATTTCTTCATAAAACACAAAGTCGCTGCCAATGGTGAAACACTATCACTCATCACACACACAAATAGAAACGACACATGACTGCAGTGCTGCCCCCTACCTGTGCTAAGGCCCCTGTGTGAGAGGATCGGGCCTTCAGCAACTGCTTCACTTCCTCTGAGTTGGGGTCCACGTTGCCTAGGAGACGGGAGCGTTTCCTGGGAGGTTCTGCAGCAACACTCTGACTGGGTCGATCATCACCACTTCCTCCTTCCTCTGTCTTCTTGTGTTCGTTTTCTGACATAATAATCATAATAATGACACTAATGGGTATTCATAATGTGATCTACCTCCTTAGATCAGGGCCTAGGTTGCTAACAGTTAACGTCAGTATGGGAAGAAAAACGGCTACAGAAATGAACAACACAGGGCACTGTGTCATTGACAAAACACACACACACATGCACACACAAACACATACAAATAAATATATATGCACATACACACGCACACACTCACATGCATACACGCGCGGACACACACACACACACACCACACCAACATAAAGACATCCATAAAAATAGTCAAGGGTCATGCACTTCATGGACGCGTATTTGTGAGCGTTGCTCAAATTTCCTGACCAACACTGCAGGTGTCTGTATCTCTCGGCCTGGTTGGTGCTAGGATATATGAGAATACAGCCTTTTCAAGTAGTCCCCAAACCAAAATGGACACCCATAGCAGCAGCACCACCCCCCCCCCTCATCATCATGAAAACATAGAAATCAAATGTCTCAAAACTCTAGGAAGGTGGGAGCGCTTAGTGCTGAACGTACCAATATTTTCCAGAACCCGTTTTCTGATTTTCTCTGGGTCCTGTGTGGCGGGTCGGACAGCGTTGGGGTCAGACTTTCCCAGTCCTCCAATGGCCTGCACCTTCTGAATGGCTTTTCTCTGTGGAGGTGAAGACAACACCGTGAGGGAGGACTGATTATTGCTGCACATCAGTCAACACTGTGCACCCCTGTATGTACACCTTAACCCCTTCAGTCACGGGGAAAAACAGTAAAAAGTGGTGTTTCAAGTCATAAAACAATATCCAAAACCCATAAGCCTAAAACTGAGAAAATGGTCTGGAGATATACAACTCTGTGTGTGAATTTTCAGCCTTCCAGTTATATCATCAATGACATCACTATTTACGTATGTGATACATTCTATGACACTGACAGGGTTAACATCTCAGAAAACTCCAAACACCTTTATATAATATCAAAACACTCACTGAAATTGCCCATGAAAACAGAACTGTCAGACAAAGAACTTTGCATATCTAGAAGAATACTGCTTTGAATACATTTAAAAACAAACTGTGTATACTTAGAATACTATAATAATAATAAAAGGACATTTGGTATGACTAATCGAATGATACAAAAGCCCTGGGTGTTTACAATTAAAAAAATGCAACGACGCATGCATACTAAAAACACACAAATACACCCATACGCACAGATCATCCAGTTCCAGCTCCATCCCACAAACCCACACCCACTCCACACAAGATGTTGACAGACACATGCGCACGCGCATCCTGATTGTTCAAGGCATATGAATATGTGTACGTTTGAAAATAGTAAAAACAATAGAAGTAAAAAATTAACTTGGCTAAAACATAAAAGTTAAGACATGGAGTTATTTACTGATTTGAATGACTGGAAATAAATGAGTTTTCAAAGAGGTTTTGAAAAAAGGGCAAGAAACAACATGACGGACAGGAAACAGGAGTGAGTTCTATGGTGGAAGAAGCCTAGAAAGAGAAAGTGCATTTTCCATATGATCTGGTTCTGCAGGAGGGAATTTTTAAGAGATGGTCATCACCTGATGACTGGAGCTGACGAGATGGAGAATAGTAATGCAGAAGCTCAGAAAAGTAAGGAGACACGCCAGTCATAAATTTGTAGCACAGGAGAGAGAGTTTGTAATCTATTCTTTTATCAACAGGTAACCAGCGGAGGGAGTGAAGGAGAGGAGTATTATGAGCAAATTTGGGAGAGCAGAAGACAACCCATGCAGCACTGAATACATTTAGAAACAAACTGCATTAATGGAGCATCTGATGTGTAAAAAAAAAAAAAGAAAAAAAAAAAAAGAAAGACGAAAAGAAGCCAGAAAAGAGAGAGACGAAGAAAAAAGAAAGAATGGTTGGAGGAAAGGGGTCAGTATTTCACAGTCACCACACACCTTGGCCACATCAGTGGAGGAAGGCTTTCTGCGAGGGCTGGCTGACGATTCGGCAAACAGGTCGATGTTTCCACCAGGATAGAACCCTTTCCCAAGCACTGGCGTTTCTGACAAAACAAACATAATATGAAGGTGAGATGTTCTGTGATTGTTACATAAAGTATGAGCACATTTATATTTTGATAAGAAGTATCATTGCCACTCCACTCCGCATCTGTGTTGAATGGATCCACTTCTATTTCTTCTCTGTGTGTTTGTGACTGCTTGTGTACTCTGTGTGTGTGTGTGTGTGTGTGTGCGCGCGCGCGCGCACGTGTGTGTGTTTGTGGTGTGTGCATGCTATATAAATGTACGATCATTACCATTAACAGAACCTTATTTGCAAGGGTAAAAAAAAAACCAAGATGGGGATTATACTGTTAAAAGAAAGAAAGAAAAAAAAAAAAAAGAATTCATCTAGCATTATTATTCTCATAATGTTCACCCCTTTCCTTAAACTGTACTACCACAAAATTTTCAAAATCATGTCACTCACTTGCAACAGTTTTGCTCTTTGGCTGGCTGGTGGCGGCTGAGTTACTCCCCTCCGTGACCTTGCCCTTTGATTGGATGGTCAGTCCTCTGTCAGCGGATGTCAAAGATGACCCTGAAAGTCTGGGGCTTTTTGACTGCGACAATGACCCAGGACTTTTAGACGGCGGTTTGCAGGTGTTTGGTTGTTGCTGTGACTTGTTCAGCTGCTGCTGTCTGTTCCGGATTCTTTCCGCCGTCTCTTCGCGATGCTGTTTCAGCAGATCCCCCGCATGTACCGACTGGAAGGCCATCACCTCCCCTTTGTTGGCACCGCTCACATCTGAGGGAAAAGATAATGGTTTTTTTTCTTTTGTTTTTTCTTTGCTGCTCCATCATCTGCACCGTTTCAGTGGCGTTACTCCCACGCCGCTCATTCCGAGTCCCCCATACACATTCACACCTGGCTTCATCTGTTGCAGTCTCAGCGTCGGCAGTCCACAGGGCACCATCGATGTTAGGTCGCCAGGAGGCCACATATCAGAGGAGACCCTGCACTGCTGCTGAGTCACTTTGGTGGTGTTCAGTAGTGCCTGTTCTGATTTAACATACTTAGGACACCACCTACTAAGCCCCCTACTGACGACAATAATGGCTTAGTCGCTAAGCCAGACTGAGTGAGTGTCTCCCCCAGAGTGGAGACCGCCACCACACCCCTCCAAAGACAGTCCCCTATAAATCTGCCGACATCAAAGACCTAAACAAGACTTTCCCCAAGTGCAGAAATGGATGGGTAGCGAAACTGAGGGAACCACGAGATAATGAATTCATTTATATGGCACCCAATCAAATACATATTGCTCTAAGCGCACACTCAAAGCAATGATTTGGACATGACTTCAGTACAATAGTTCAAATGAAAATACATTACAATACATCAAAATATGCAGTCCAACTGAGTAAGAAACATAAACTATGACATGACAATGCATCATGAAGTACACACTAAAACTAGTAAAAGTACCCCATGGGTGTGTGTGTGTGTATAGCGAAGTGTGGTTAGTCATTTTGGGTATGACTTCATGTGGATGAGTGATTACCAGTGCACACACAGTCTAAATTTACTTTCAGAAATGCACTATAGAAATGCCATTCATTGTTATTTGTATTTGTATAACTCTTTTCTGTCACAACAGATTTCTCTGTGTGAAATTTGGGCTGCTCTCCCCAGGGAGATCTCATCACTACACTGAGAGTGCCACACCCTTTTTTTCTGCCTGCAATTTTAATTGTTTTCCTATCATTGTTATCATTATATTAATATATATAGCAAACTACACATGCATACATGCAAACATACATGCATGTATATACACACATTGATAGCAATCAATCAAATGCAGTTTTGAACAGATGTCTTGAGGTTGGTTTTGAGGTAAGAAGTGGACTGGGAGTTTCTCAATCTATCTGGCAAGGAGTTCCACTGGGTGGGGGCAGTGAATGTGAAGGAACTTTGACCAAAGGACTTTGTCATGATGGAGAGAAGTTAGAAAGTGGGCAGTGAATGAGATGAGAACTTTGACCAAAGGACTTTGTCATGATGGAAAGAAGTTAGAAAGTGGGCAGTGAATGAGATGAGAACTTTGACCAAAGGACTTTGTCATGATGGAAAGAAGTTAGAGAATATGACTCTGATGATGAGCGTAGTTGTCTTGCTGTAAGATGATGGAGGCATGTTAGTTTGGCAGCTTTCAGGTATCAAGAGTGTGCAGACTGATCCACATACGCTATAAAAAACAAAACAAACAAAAAAAATAATAAAATAAAATACCCCCCCCCCCCCCTCCAAAAAAGCAAAAAAAAAGCAGGGTTTCAGACAATTGATAAGATCCACACTGAACATACAGTAACTTGTTACGAATAATGTAGTTTTCAAATTGTGTAGAAATGTACCTATATAGCATATATGAATGTATATGCATGTGCGTGTGTGTTTGTGTGTGCATGTGTGTGTGTTGTGGTGTGTTGCGTTGTGTTTGCATGCGAATGCGTGTGTACGTGCTTTGCCTTTCTTCATCTGTTTTCACTAAGGCAGCGGATGCTACTAACTGCAGCCACTTTCGATATCTCTGCGTGGGCAGAGTGGTATTGTGCACAGGACAGGGAATCAGACCCCTGCTACAGTGGGTCAGGGTATAGCATGCCAGACCAAACCAACGTTTAAAAAAAAGGGCAGAAAAGTGTCATACCTGGAGCTTTCCTCTCTGCTTTAGCGATGTGGCGTACCAGGTTCATAGACCCTGCTGTTGGCACCGACAGCATGTCCAGGCTGCAAACATTTGATTTGAAATGGATACTTATAAAGCTCCTATCCTTGGAGATGAGGTGCAAGTGTACACAGTAAAGTTAGTTAAGTTATACAGGCCACACACACACACACACAAACACACACACACATATACAATGACTGACAGGACCAAACGCACAATACAAGACACCAGCATAAACACGTTCATTAGCAACAATGAACAGAAAGTGTTAGCTATTTTGGTTTAAAGAGCTTGTGGTGTGGTGCTGGATCAAGGACCAGCAGCAGCAACAACAGAACTAGGGTGCCTCCATAGTTGGCTGCCCAGAGACCCCGAGAGAGAGGCGCCAAGGATTGTGCTGCCTACATAGACTGGATCAACTCTATTGTCAGTTGTGTGGTAATATGATGTGTGTCGTGCCTTTAGTATAGTTAGTGTGAATGTGTAAATGAATGAGAATAAAAATTTTATAAGGTTTTTTTTTTTTTTATTTTTATTTTTTTATTATTATTATTTTTTAAAAAAATAATTTTCACTCCCTCTGTGTGTGTATATATCTATGTGATAGGTGAGTGAGGACATATAGTTATTAACACCAGAGCATGCACTTTGAAAAGAAGTGATACAAATGAATTTAATCATAAATTGTTTTTTATTTGTGAAAACGGTACATTACACCATATCAATCAATTAATCAATCAAAATCCCCCCCCCCTCTCCCCACTCACACTACAAGTATCCTTATCATTCAGTCAAGATGCCGCCCCGTTCCCCCATCCCCACCCCCACTCACAATGGCTGCTGGTGGGAGGCAGCCAGCGAGGACTGTACACGTGTGGAGTGCTCCGGCATCAGGTTCTGTACGGCCAGCGTGTTCACCTTCCTGTGCTCCTGCTGGGTCATCACCGCCTGCAGCTTGCCCAGCGTCACCTTGTCCTTCTTACCTCCCCCTTTACCCCTGTAACACGCACACCAAGTCCTTAGCTCCCCCTTTACCCCTGTAACACACACACACCAAGTTCTTACCTCCCCCTTTACCCCTGTAACACACACACCAAGTCCTCCTTACCTCCCTCTTTCTCTCTGTAACACACACACCAAGTCCTTTTTACCTCCCCTTTTACCCCTGTAACACACACACCAAGTCCTTACCTCCCCCTTTACCCCTGTAACACACACACCAAGTCCTTACCTCCCCCTTTACCCCTGTAACACACACACACCAAGTTCTTCTTACCTCCCCCTTTACCCCTGTAACACACACACCAAGTCCTCCTTACCTCCCCCTTTACCCCTGTAACACACACACCAAGTCCTTACCTCCCCCTTTACCCCTGTAACACACACCAAGTCCTTCTTACCTCCCCCTTTACCCCTGTAACACACACACCAAGTCCTTCTTACCTCCCCCTTTACCCCTGTAACACACACACCAAGTCCTTCTTACCTCCCCCTTTACCCCTGTAACACACACACCAAGTCCTTCTTACCTCCCCCTTTACCCCTGTAACACACACACCAAGTCCTTACCTACCTCTTTCTCCCTGTAACACACACACCAAGTCCTTACCTACCTCTTTCTCCCTGTAACACACACACCAAGTACACACGTCCAGTCACTTACATTGCTGCTTTTAGTTCCACCTTAACACCTGTAAACCTAAACTACAAACCATATCCCCACCCCCCCTACCCCTCAAAAAACAAAATCTTGCCTTCCTTTTACATGACAAACAATCACCAATAGTTATGCACAATTACCATGTAATACAGCACACCAAGTCTTACGTCTTTAAACGTGGGAAAGACACCATTGTATTTAATTTTCATCGTTGACACTGCCATTGCCTTTTCCTCCCCTTTTCCTGTTAACACAAAATCTTACCTCCCCATTCCAGTGAAAAGTATAAAACTCAAGACTTTTCCAGCCTTAAGGTCAGCAGCATTTATCCCCATGTTCCTACACCCAGAAATAGTCTTCCTGTACACTCTTTACTAACCTGTAAAACACACACACATAGCATCTTGACACTACATATTATACACATGTAACTACTCACCTTAGTGCTCACTACTCCTCCTCTCCCCACACACACACACCAATGCACTACACCCCCTACACACAGGTAACACATACCTCCATAAGTTCACTTCTTTTGCCACTTTGGCGTAAACTCCTGACATGAAGTACTAAACTCCCCTTTTCCTGAAAAAACAAAATAAGCAAATATCCAAAACCACAAAACACACCAAGTGTTCAAATACATTCCCCCCTTTTACCCACTGAAAATGAGCACATGGAATTGAACCAAGGATACCTCATTTTCTTTATCCTGTAACAACCACCAAGTCTTACGTTATAAAGGTATACAAGTATGAACCTGACATATGAAACACCATCTATCTTATCCCAAACTCTCAAACATACAAGTGACTACCATCGCCCTTTACCTGAACAACAACCAAGTTCTCCATTAAAGTCTTCCTCCCCTTTACCCCTGTAACACACACAAGTCCACCCTTTACAGTACACTCTACCGTCCTTACCTCCCTTTACCCTGTAACACACACAATCTATGTCCTTCTTACCTCCCCCTTTACCCCTGTAACACACACACCAAGTCCTTCTTACCTCCCCCTTTACCCCTGTAACACACACACACCAAGTCCTTACCTCCCCCTTTCTCCCTGTAACACACACACCAAGTCCTTACCTCCCCCTTTACCCCTGTAACACACACACCAAGTCCTTACCTACCTCTTTCTCCCTGTAACACACACACCAGCTGGTCATTTTAATGTCTGGGGGAAGATGGAGGGTGGGGGAGGGTGAGACAGGACGACAGAGAAAGAGAGAGACAGAGAGAGAGAGAGAGAGAGAGAGAGGGAGAGAGAGAGTGCGTGCCTGTGTGTATTCTTGTATGTCTTCATGGATTGTTGCATAATTACGCACAACTGTTTCGTATGAGGCACTTAAACCCCACAATACAGAGAGTTTGTACCATATATAAGTACTGTATGTGTGTGTGTATATATATATATATATATATATATATATATCTATGTTTTGTTTGTTTTTTAATCTTCCTGGCCTCACCGTCCGGCTGTGTAGCACTCCCCGCCGTAGAAGAACGTGTTGTTCTGCAGAATCTTGCTCTTCAGGGAAGAAGACGACTTGGGGGTGGTGCCTGGACAACTGTAAACATATCACACGTCTCAGTCACGTCTGACATTGCTGCTTTTAGTCCAGCTGACCACAAGGGGCCATGTCAGAATTGCTAAACTGAACAAAATTCCATTACCCCCCCCAAAAAAAAATCTTGCCTTACATTTTACATGACCCAAGAACAAATTCACATCGAAATAGATAGGTATGCACAAAATAAACAATGTAATTACAGCACAAAGTAAGAGGTCATGAAAGAAAAAGTGGGAAAGACACCTATTGTATTTAATTTTCATCAGTTTGACTGCCTTTGCCTTTTCTTCCTTTTTTTGTCTGTTAGCAAAATCTTCCTCGATACTATACATTCAGTGAAAAGTATAAAAACTCCAAGACTTTTCCAGGCCTTGAAGGGTAGAGCATTTTTCCCCATGACTTTCCCAGCCCAGGAAATAGTCTTCCTGTAACACAGTCTTATACTAAGCATGTAAGAACACACACAGACATATGCACTCATGCACACACTTACATAATTATACAATATCGCTTAACTACTGCACGCTTGTGTGCTCAGCTAGCTCTCTCTCTCTCTCTCACACACACACACACAGATGCACATACACACACACACACACACAGAGAAACACATACCTGCCATGAAGTTCACTTCTTTTTGCCGACTGTTGGCGGTAAGCTGCCTGGACATGATAGGTACAAAAGTCTCCCTGTTTTCTGAAAAAGAATCAAAAATAAGAAATAATAAAAACCAACAAAACACACAAAGATGGTGCTCAAAATACAATTCACACACAGGCTGTATCCTTCAGAACTGAAAATGTGTATTGCATCATGGAAGTTGAACAAAGACGGATACAAACAGACTCAATTTTGTTTATTCATGTACAAGCCAAGGCCACTAATATGGAGTTATAAAAGGGTATACAAGTATGAACATTACATAGTGAAAACACCATATTATAACTTATCCGAAAATCATCAAACATAAATGAAGACTACCATGCACTATGAAGCAAAAACTCAATATTCTCATAAGGTTTCATGGAATTTAAAATACTTATAATCCTAAATACAAGATAGGGTTTCTAACAGTATCAGAATAGGTTTAAGACATTATCAGGTTCAATTCAAACAGAGTAAGTAGTCTTAATAAATGTTTCTGTAGTATTTCTTGGAGCTGACGAACAAAGGAGAAAGTGTATCTAAGTTTCTTTTGAGTCCTTAAATAGTGAACAAATCAGATTACTGTTGGTGGATATCCCTGTGTTGATGTCAAATTTTCACCACTTTTTGTTCTTTTAATCCATGAAGCTCTGTTGAATGGTGCTGGTGAAGGCTTTCCTTAAAATTCCAAAACTCTTCCAGACCCTTAGTGGACAAAAGACTTTTTAAGCCCTGGAAATGGTTCTTTCAATTTCCCCAACACTTTTTCAGCTCTGGAAATGGTTCTCTCATTTCCCCAAAACTTTTCCAGCCCTGAAAATTTTTTCTCTCATTTTCCCATGACTTTTCCAGACCTCCATGACTGCATGAACCCTGTTAATTACATGTCAGGGATTGAAGATGGCTGTCAGAAGGAGAGGGAGCTCAACAGACACGCACAAGGGAGGTAATTAGCCGCATCTACTTTCATTTTCTCCCCTTCAGCAGAATAGTAGTTTGCAAGGGACAGGAAATCAGACCCCTGCCAGAGTCTGCACCAGTGGTTCAGGGTGTGTGTAATCAAATACACATCATCAGAAACAACCAACAGACCCCATCAAATACCAGCAGACTCAGAATGAAGCCAACTCAGACTGACTTGTTGATGAAGTTGGTGCAGGTGGTTCCCCGCTTGGTCTTGCCGATGCACCAGCCCAGGTCCTTGGAGCGGCCTATCTCCATCACCTGCTGGGCGTTGTTCACCGTGAACGCCACATCCCCAGAGCTCTGCAAAACACAACAGCAGTAAACAAAAGCAAAGTAAATGAAATACACCTTATGGCTAGATATAGAATGGAAACAGTGTCCATCATTAGGAAAATGATGGGTGCAATAGCCGAGTGGCGAAAGTGATGGACTTTCAATCTCAGGGTCCTGAGTTCGAATCTTGGTAACGGCGCCTGGTGGGTAAAGGGTGCAGATTTTTACCATCTTCCGGGTCAACATTATGTGCAGACCTGCTTGTGCCTGAATCCCCTTTGTGTGTATACGCAAGCAGAAGATCAAATATGCACGTTAAAGATCCTGTTATCCATGTCAGCGTTTGATGGGTTTTGGCAACAAGAACACACCCAGTATGCTCACCCCCAAAAATGGAGTATGGCTGGCCACACGGCAGAGTAAAAACGGTCATACACGTAAAAGCCCACACATGTACATATGTGTGAACGTGGGAGTTGCAGCCCACCATTGACGAAGAAGAAGATTAGGGAAACACACAGACTTTTTTTTTTAAACTGATTTTCAACATTTAATTACTATTCAATCAATCTATGTTATATTTTGCATTCAGCTGAAGAATGGATAAAAAAGAAATTAAAAAAACAGAAGAAAATGAGAAAAAATAGGAGGAATGTGTGAGAGTAATGACACTGAAATGGTTCAGATGATGGGACAACTAAAAAAAAAAAAAGAAAAAAAAAGAAGGAAAAATAAATCACCCTAACCCCCCTCCCCTAACCCCAACCTCTATAATCAGCAGTGTGTGTGACAGGACATTAAACAAAATTCACTTCCACCCTCTTCTGGCTTGTGGGCCTCCTGACAGCTCATTTCAGTTCAGCTTCTCCAGAAGGTGTCAGTGCGTTCAGACAAATCCATATACTCTACATCACATCTGCTAAGCAGGCGCGTGACCAGCAACGTAACCCAATGTGCTTTAACACGCCTCCGGACAACCAGACATCAATAATTCCCCGCAGACTGCTGACACTGGAACTGCGACGGACGGACATGGTGTGGCTGTGTATGGGGGGTTTCAGAATAAGCAGCATGGGAGTAATGCTATTGAAAAGGTGCAGATGACGGTGGCAGCAAAAAGCACTCACCTTTTCCATGGAGTCCATGATGTTGGGGTTGAGGAGGCCGATGACGTTGCCCACGTCCATCTTCCACAGCTGTTTGTACACCTGGCCGAACAGGAAGAAGCTGACCGTCACGTCCGTCTCCTGCAGGTCGCTCAGCTTCCAGATACTGTACGTCTTGCCCTGACACATACGTTTAATTTGATTTTGATTTGATATGGATACTTAGATAGCACCTATCCTCGATCGGAGACCAAGCTCTAGGCACTTTACAAACTTGGAATCATTTTCACAACAGGCTGCCTATAAGGGTAGAGCCGACTGATGACTGCCATTGGGCACTCATCATTCATTTCCTGTGTCATTCAATCAGATTTCAGTCACGAAACACATACACACTCAGCCAGTAACATTTTACATGTATGACCGTTTTATTTACCCAGCCATGTATGCAGCCATAACTCCTTTTTTGCGGGTGTGCATGCTGGGCATGTTCTTGTTTCCATAACCCACCGAAAGCTGACATGGATTACAGGATCTTTAACGTGTGTATTTGTTCTGCATGCGCATACATACTGAGGGGGTTCAAGCACTAGCAGGCTTGCACATTCTTCCGGCAGCCATCTTTGATCCCTAACCTGTGTATCCCAGCAGCTAGGTCATTTTTTGCATTTTCTTACTGTCTGTCCTTTCTTTGATGTTCTTGCATTGCATATTGTCATGCTTAACACATTTCTGCTGCAGACGTCAAACCTACATCTGTGCAGATCTGTGTTTGTCGCCAGCGGATGTAGTTTTGTCATTTGTCTGGTCTACTTTCAGTTTTGGTAGTGATTAAAGGGAAAACTCTTATTTAAACCAAACCGGAAGAATACAAACGAAGGGAAATTCAAGTTTTGCATGGGTGATTTTGGAGCCTAAAAAGATGAGTTTTCAATGAAAATTGACATTGGACGAGGCTGTCAACAAAATCATGATGGACTGTCACAGTGAGGAGGAGAATGTGAATCGGAAAACAAAGTAGAGGAGGAAAATAGCGATAATTTTGCAAACCAAGTGCAGAGGAAGGTGAAGAAGTGGCAAATGATTCAGACTGCATGTTTTCTTTAGATCTGTTGTGATATTTTGTGCAAAAAAGCATGTTTTATGCATGTTTTTTCTGCTTTCTTTTATTTTAGCAATAATTTGTAATGACCAATTATAAATTTCCTTCCTTTAAAAGTTTCAGTACTAAACTACAGTTATTTCTGAATAACAATGCCAAATTTGATCAAAATCCACCCATATTTAAAGATTTTATGAGCGTTTTTCTGACCATACCCTCTTGCGTCAGCACATAGGTAAAAGTTACTTGGGCAGGGGCAGGCAACTCAACGAAAAAGGCTTGGCAGAATAGTGTTAACAGCACACACGACTATCTTACTCATTTGGGCGATCAGGCTAAGATTAAGCCTAGACTGCCCTTGTTAGGAGGGCATGCTCTATACAAAAAGAAATCCCTTCAAAGACACCAGACACTCACAAAGCCAGACAAATGGTCAACTCACAGTTTGCGACTTGCGAGCCTCCGACTTTTGAACGATGACCCCAATGGTGACCCAGTCACCCTGGAGGTCAGGGGTCTTGACCTTGAGGTGCAGCCTTGACACAGGAATCATCCGGCGACCTTCCATCTTTGAGGCCAGCATGATGGAGGATACCTTGGGGTTTCTGAAGTTCAGAAAAAAAAAAAAAAAAAAAAAAAAGAAGAAAAATCAAATTGCGATATCTTCATACAAATCCCTATTTTCTGAAAATGATCAGATTGCTGATGCTGTATAAAAAGGACACACTAGTTTTGATATGAAAATCTATAAAAACAGAATTTGAACAGAGTAGAACATTTCCTATGTGCTTTGTATATTGTAAAAACTTAAATAAATGAACAAACCCCCCCCCTCCCTCACCCCCCCCAAAAAAAAACAGTTCTGAAAACTTAGAAAAAGACCTGATAAAAAAATTCTTTACATGAATTCATACCCTTTTCACAAGACAACACAATGAAAAAGAAAACGGTTTAAACTATAACATCTTTTCATTCATGCCCCCTCCCCGAAAAAACAAACAGTACGTACACAATGCGGAGCCCAGAGAATTTCTCTGTCATGAAGTCCTTGGTGTCTGGCTCCTTCTTCACAGCACTGCTGCCAGAGGCACTGGTGGAGGGTGTGGGAACGTTGCTCACTGATGGCCTTGTGTCCCGCGCAGAGGAACCCGAAGCCTTAGATTTCCCTGAAATAGTCCAACATACATCTGAAATTCACTGTCTTTCTGGTGGATGCAATAGCTGAGTGGTTTAAGCGTTGGACTTTTAATCCCCGGGTCCTGGGTTCGAGCCTTGGTAACGGTGCCTGGTGGTTAAAGGGTGGAGATTTTTTGGATCTTCCTGGTCAACGTACATGCAGATCTGCTTGAGCCTGAACCCCCTCTGTGTGTATGTGCAGGCAGAAGACCAAATATGCACATTAAAGATCCTGTAATCCATGTCAGCCTTCCATGGATTATGGAAACAAGAACATACCCAGCATGCATATCTCTGAAAACAGAGTATGGCTGCCTACATGGCGGGGTAAAAATGGTCATTCACATAAAAGCCCAGTCCTGTACACACGTGTGAACAGCCCATAAATGAAGAAGACTCTTTCTCACTCCGTCACAGTCCCTCACCCACATCCCTTAAAAATCAAATCCAAGAAACCATTCTTTCAAAGCAGTGTCTACTTAATTAAGGCACTCCATTTCCATATCTGAATACTACGGATCCACATCTATTTCTTCTACACATTCCCTATCAGTGTTGTATGGATCCACTTCTATTTCTTCTATGTGTGTTTGTGATTGCATGTGTACTTGTGTGTGTGTTGTGTGTGTGTGTGCATGCGCGCGCATTTATAATTGCATGTGTACTTGCATGTGTATGCGTGTGTGTGTGTGTGTGTGTGTGTGTGTGTAAAAGGCATTGATACACACCAGCAGTTCTCAGTTTTCACCTTCACAGCTAGAGTAGTGTCTCAGAGTAACAATATTCCCAGCTATCACTCTAACACTAAGCAAATAAGACTCAAGTTCAGTTTTTTTTGCTGAAAAAAAATGTTTTTCATTGAGTCTCGTTTTTACTGTAGCACTGTACATGGGAATCAAACCTGTGGACCCTTGCTGGCCGAATAACCATGTGGCCACAACTCCACTAAGTTTGTGTGTGTGCGTGCGAGCGTGTGTGCGCATGAGCATGTAGGGTATTTTTGTTCTGTGTGCGCGTGAGAGCGCGAGTGTGTGTTCATACAGCAATTTGTAGCATTGTCTTGGTGTATAGATACACATATATGTGTTGTTTTTCATGTGCAGAGATATGTCATTATGCTCTGTTGTATATGTGTTGTTTCATGTACGGCGCTTAGAGGCCACTACATGGAAAGTTTGCACCATATAAGTACTAGCATTATCATTATTACTGGGACACTCACACGTTGCTGTGGTGGTGGATAGTGATGGGGACGACGTGTACGAAGGGGTGCATGCCTGTTGCTGTCGTTGACCCTGCAGCAGACGTTTGATCTCCTTTCCACTGCTGTTCAGTTGTGCCTTCTCTCCTGAAATAAAAATGATAAAAAATAATAATAAATCATTCTTCTTTGTTCGTGGGCAGGTTCACTCGTATGTAAATGAGTGGGCATTTATGTGTATGATTGGTTTTACCCAGCCATGTATGCAGCCATACTCCATTTTGGGAGGTCGAAAATGCCTCATTCTTTTCTAAAATCCAGGGTTCCCACACGTGTGATCAAACAAATGTCCATACTTTTCCAGACCAGACTGAAAATTCTCCACATCAAACAAAATGGCAGAGGGAATCAAGAACTTGTCTGCTACAATGCTCATTAAAGATATTGGCAGACATCATGGCACTGGTGATTAATTTTTATTACTCTTTGGGTTTTTTTTTTGTTGACTTTTTTGTGTTAAATTTTTTTATTTTTTTTATTTTTTTTATGCATCGAGCTGTCTGCTGAACAAGGTCCAGGGTTTAATTAAATTCCCAAGACTTTTCCCGGACCCTGAAAGACATTTTCAGCCCTGGAAATGGTTCTCATTTTTCCCAAGACTTTTCCAGGCTTTCACCAGTGTGCAAACCCTGCTCTCCCTTACCCCAATCTTTTTTTTTTTTAATTTATTTATTTTTTTTTTTAAACACGTGCCATGGCAGAATCGTTTAGGTCTTGGATGTCTGATCTAGTGTTCACCAGTGATCAGGGTTCGACTCCCTGTTTCGACATGGTGTCAAGTCCTAGGGAAAGGCACTTCACTCTGAGTCACCTCTCTCCACCCAGGTGTGAATGGGTACCCGACTTTGACTGGGGAAGGTTAAAACTTCCAAAGGACAGGACTGGACCCTGCCTTCCTGTGCTGAGCCCTACACACAGTGAATATGTAAATTCACTACTCTGATGGCAAAAAAAGGCAATGGGACTTTTCAACCTTTTTTTTTTCTTTTAAAGACCTTTAATCACTATTTCTCACAGACACACATATCATAATAATGATAATAAAAATGAATATTTATGTAACACACTAACCAGAAATATGCTCTAGGTGCTTTACAAAACACTTTTGTTTATATAACACATTATGTCAGTGTTAGTACACACACCAAAATGTGACTTACAAACTAAACACTCACTCACACACACACACACAATGCATATACATTTTAACATACATATGTACATAGCAGCTGCCCTCTACGCATACACACACATAGGCACGCACATACACAAACAGACATGCACATGCTCACACACACACGCACGCACAGACAAACACACACACATACGAACACACACACATGTATTTCTGTACACATACATATATGTATACACACATAGTCAAGCACAGCTCACACAATGAAGACGTACCATCCATATCCTCCCAGTCGCTGTCACTGTCAGCGTCCCCAAACAAACTTCGCTTCAATGAGGTCCGCCTCCCTTCACGTGGTTCTCCCCCTTCTTTCTCTGCCATGTCTGCCAGAAAGGTGGAGGACTGCTTCCCCTTCTCACCATCCGCCTGCTGGGAAACCCGACAGCTTTTATCTTCTCCAACAACCTTTCAGCCAATCAAATCAATTCATCAATCAAATCACTTTAATTGATGTTCTCATAAAAAAAAATACAAGAAAACCAGTCTGTGGGCACCAAGAAAAGTGCAATAACAACAAAACAGAGTTTTATCATCTGTTTTTATTCTCTCCGACCTTTCAACCAATCAAATCACTCAAATATCCTCATGCAAAATACAAGGAAAATGGGCAACAAGATAGAATGAGAGATTTCAATGGTACAATAGCGTTAAAACAGCATTTTATCTTCTGCTTTTACCCTCTCTGACAAACTTACAATTTATCAAATTACATAAATAACTTAATAAAAAAAAACCCAAGGAAAATAGGCTTGTGGGCAACAGCATAAGAAAATATTGTTTTAAATAAACAATTTCATAGAAGTCTAGCAAAAAAACACATAAAAGAACATAATATATAAAACCCACTAAAAAAAAAAAAAAGAGGACAAAAATCTTTCTCACATACACCCTTGAACCTCTATCCCTTCCCCCATCACCCTCTCCCCTCCCCCCACTCTCTTTCATCCACCCCACCAGGACCCTATTCTGCCACCACCATCCATCCTCCCAAACTCCCACTTACAACCCACATCCACTCACAACACCGCATTCTGTTTAATAAAAAAATTTTTTTAAAACCCCAGTCCAATAAATCAATAAACAACGCGCCCATTTACAACTCCTAAGATCATAACAGGACATGCAGGGGGTTCGAACCTGCTCCTTCTTTATCCCATTCACCATCTTGCTGCTGCTGTCATGCTGCAGGACTCCCTCACTCCTTCGTGCTACAGAGAGGAGAGGTTTCGACTTTGAAGAGGAGCCATGACGGCCGACAGAGACACCACCGCTCGTAGCAGCAACCCTACTGGAAGGGCTGGGAGAAGAAGTTTTGTTTTTTTCTTTGCCTGTGATAAAGATAAATAAGATAAAGATAGATGGGGAGGACTTTATTGTTTCATAAAGAGAAATTACACTAGGTGTGGCAAAACAAAAGTGGACAGTTATGCACACAAAAATATCAAACAAAGAATTAAAATGCAATGTCAAAAATGTCAGATGTTTGTATAAATGTATATGTAAGCTTTGCAAATATTCACTGTAATGAATATAACATAAAAAAACCTCAATCTAAAGACATGAACCATAACCACAGCACTGCATGTCACATTGCACACTCGCCCCACACACTGCTAACTACTCTCAGCATAACGATATTAAAAACATTATTCCAGAAACTAAAACTACACATTATGCATGTACCTACAATGTATTCTGCATATTTAAGAGTAACTTGACAATACACATCCCACAGATGCACTGTTGCGCACGATCTCCATCCCTGTCAAGCCCAGACCCTCACGGACTCTGCGTTGGCAGAATAACGTCTTAACCATTCTGCCACCTTCCCCCTTAACAACCAGAGAGAGAGAGAGAGAGAGCACTTACAGTTGGGCCAACAGCAAAGTATGATCAATGGTTTCTCCACTGCAATGGGAAGTCATTTGCAGCTTAGTTTTTTGTGAAGGACTATGACTCTCAAACTAGAAGGCAATATGGCACTGGCTCTCAGTGCTGCAACCTTGGGGGCTAGTTGGCCTTTGGGGAACCAGACCAATGCGGACCCTCTTGGCTGAGAGAGTGGGGATGTAACTTGGGCAAGACACTCTCACTCTAATCAGATTCTAGCCCAGAGAGTCAGACAACAGTCGCCTCCTCTGATGTTCTGATGGTCATAGTCAAACACAACTAACATACATCAGGACAGAGTAACTTGACTGACTACCTGAAGGGGCGAGAGGAGAAGTTTTCTTTCTTTCTGTGCCTGTGATGACAGAGGATTTTGATGACACTTTCTTCTCTGGACACCCCGACACATTTGGAGATGATGATGTAGGTCGTTTTGCTTTCTTGTTCCCACCGCTGGAAACTTTGAAGGACGCTGGCGATGATGATGATGATGATGAAACTGATGGAGACAATGCAGAGGCCATCCCTGATGAAAAGAAAAGAAAGACTGAACCACCTTTTAACCCCTGCTGAGTACAACTGAACAAACTTTTAACCCCTGTTGAGTACAACTGAATCAACTTTTAACCCCTGCTGAGTACAACTGAACCAACTTTTAACCCCTGCTGAGTACAACTGAACCAACTTTTAAGCCCTGCTGAGTACAACTGAACCAACTTTTAACCCCTGCTGAGTACAACTGAATCAACTCTTAACCCCTGCTGAGTACAACTGAATCAACTCTTAACCCCTGCTGAGTACAACTGAACCAACTCTTAACCCCTGCTGAGTACAACTGAATCAACTTTTAACCCCTGCTGAGTACAACTGAACCAACTTTTAACCCCAGCTGAGTACAACTGAACCAACTTTTAACCCCTGCTGAGTACAACTGAACCAACTTTCAACCCCTGCTGAGTACAATTGAATCAATTTTTAACCCCTGCTGAGTACAACTGAATCAACTTTTAATCCCTGCTGAGCATAACTGAACCATCTTTTAACCTCTGCTGAGTACAACTGAACCAACTTTTAACCCCTGCTGAGTACAACTGAACCAACTTTTAACCCCTGCTGAGTATGACTGAATCAATTTTTAACCCCTGCTGAGTACAACTGAACCAACTTTTAACCCCTGCTGAGCACAACTGAACCAACTTTCAACCCCTGCTGAGTATAACTGAATCAATTTTTAACGCCTGCTAAGTATGACTGAATCAACTTTTAACCCCTGCTAAGTACAACTGAACCATCTTTTAACCTCTGTTGAGTACAACGAAACTGACTTTCAACCCCTGCTGAGTACAACTGAATCAACTTTTAACCCCTGCTGAGCACAAATGAACCAACATTCAACCCCTGCTGAGTATGACTGAATCAATCTTTAACCCCTGCTGAGTACAACTGAACTATCTTTTAACCTCTGCTAAATATGACTGAAATAACCATTAACCCCTGCTGAGTTTGCCAGTGTAGAGCTGACTGTTGCCTTACTGTGATAAGGGTTTGTTTTCAAAAGAATCTAAATATCAAGCCTGAAAATGCGTTTGCTTACCATATAATGCCTTGGATTTTAATACAAGTTTGAAACAAAACAAACCCTACCTTCCCCCCACCCCCCAAAAAATGAGGTAACAGATCAGGACATCCATCACCATTCTTTATTTAGACTCTTTTCTCTTAGGACTGCAATATTTTTGTACAGCAAAATCAATCACACATTAAACAAAATGCCGTTCTTGCATTCAAATTTAAGCCACGCTGATCTCGTTTCACCCATGATCACCAGTCA
This sequence comes from Babylonia areolata, assembly GCF_041734735.1. NCBI lineage: Eukaryota > Metazoa > Mollusca > Gastropoda > Neogastropoda > Buccinidae > Babylonia > Babylonia areolata. Next base: position 23,906,305 of record NC_134900.1, on the reverse strand, counting down.
AGGGGTTAGAGAAACAAAATAAAATGGAACAAAATAAATAAATGAAAACTAATCAGTAGCAAAGGAAGAAACGAGCATTCAATTTCTGAATTTATTGTCTTACTTAATATTGAGAATAATAATTAAAAAAAAGTATACATATCATATTGTATTGTGTTGCATCACTCTTTTGTAAAACATATTTCTCTGTGAGAAATTAGGTCTGCTCTCCCCAGGGAGAGTGTGTTGCTACACTGAGAGCGTCACCCTTTTTTTTCCTTCTTTTTTTCTGCCTGACAATTTTATTTCTTTTCCTATTGAAGTGGATTTTTCTACAGAGGTCTCACAGCCTTTTACAGCCACCAGGGGCTGTGAATTTATATCCATTGTGTCTAGGGCTCAGCATAGGAAAGCAGTTAATTCATATCCACTGTGTCTAGGGGCTCAGCATAGGGAGGCAGTGAATTCATATCCACTGTGTCTAGGGGCTCAGCATAGGGAGGCAGTGAATTCATATCCACTGTGTCTAGGGGCTCAGCATAGGAAGGCAGTGAATTCATATCCACTGTGTCTAGGGGCTCAGCACAGGAAGGCAGTGAATTCATATCCACTGTGTCTAGGGGCTCAGCATAGGAAGGCAGGGCCCAATCCTCTCCATCTACCATTTCACCTTCCATATACCCATTCACACCTGGGTGGTGTGAGGAAAATCAGAGTGAGGTACCTTTCACAAGGACACAACACCATGCTGAACTGGGGCCTCGAACCCTGATCACTGGTGAACACTGGACCAGAAGTCCAGCGTCTAACTGATTTTCTTACAGAGCATCCTCAAAAAATAGTTAAAGTGTATCATTAGGGGCGTGTTTCCACAGCTCCATGGACTGACTACAAACCACCCTGACAAGCTTTGCCCTTCTTTTCTGAGGTCTTTATGCCCACATGTTGTTGATGATATTGTTTTTTTTTCATGTTTTGTATATTGCCAACATCATGCTGATAACCAATTCTGCCACAATGCCTCTTACAGTATGCTGCATACTTCAAATCCCCGAAAAACCTGCCTGGACGCTTTGTCTGGCGTGTGACCGAGGCCACAGTGGCACTGGTGGTGGTGGTGGCAGAGGTAGCAGTGGACTTCTGTGATGCTAACAGCTGCTGGATTTCCATCATTCTCTGCTGCATAATCGCCAACTCATCTGCCAAGTATGCATCATGATGATGATGATGATGATGATGATAATAACTAAGGACATAATAATGATGCTAATGATGATGATGATAATAACTAAGGACATAATAATGATAACAGTCAAGGACAGCCATTCAGCACTATTTTTTCCAATAGATATTTACACACATAAATATATGGACAATTATATTTTCTTATACAAAATAACAATAAATCAACCACACACACACACACATATCTGCACACAGAGAGAGAGAGAGAGAGAGAGAGAGAGAGAGAGAGGGAGAGCAAAGGATCTCCCAGAATCAATATTATAATTTCATCACTTTCAACAACACAGGATACGATAATGAAGACTTACTAGGAAAACAACAACAAATGTTTAAAAATTCTGTTCATCATTCACTAGTATAAAGACACAATCATATTCCTGAAATCATCATGAATTCTTTCTGATTTAACAGAAAAGTTGCATCTCACTGAGCTTACGTTTTACTGTTTTGATTGTTTCGTTTTTTAATACACTGAATTTGTCTTATTTCCGTTTGGGATAAATGCCTGTTCACTTCTGGCATGTATACATTGTACAATGCTGTATCTCTTGTATGTTACTTTTTTCTTCTTTTCTTTTCTTCCTAAAAATGTATGTCTTAACCAGACAGTTGGTGTGGCTATTGTAAACTATAAGCTCAATACCAAATATCATCTATATTTGTTCAAGTTACATGAAATATGTAACATTTTCATGTGCTCCACGGGGTTTCCAAAACATAAACACTTCTTGTCTTGTCGAAAGGCAAGGTAAAATGATTTGTGTCAATGACAATGCACACACACACACACACACAACATACCAGCACCTAGTCATCCATGAAAACACATTTGTACAGGTGTGTTTTAAGACCCTAATTCTACCTTGCAACTGTTTCACATGCTGGGCATCCTCTTGTCTGGTGTCGGTGTTGTTCTTGTTGTTGCCCGAACCAGTGCCAGAACTTTTCTCATGTCTGGGGGATTCCGGCCCAGCGGCCACAGTGCTGCTGTTCACAGGTTGGGGTTCGCTGCTAGGGTTGAACCCTGGGGCTGTCTCCTGGCTGCTGTCTTTGTTGTTGCACTGCTCTCCTTCTGGGGATGACAACATACAACATGAGTGAAGGACAGCTAGCTGGTTAACCCCTTCACTGCTGCTGACAAGTATGCTCATTAGAGAACATCTGTCACCTCACAAAGACAGCTTACGTTCAGGACAGTAGTCACCATTCTGTATTTAAACTTCTTCCTTTGAGCACTGCATTACTCTGTACAGCAAAATCAAATTCACCAGAAAAAACAACAAAAAAGTAGCAAGTAATGTTTCAAGTCCTAAAACAATATCCTGAACAATCAGCCAAAAACTGAGAAAATGATCAGGAGATATACCAGTCTTGATCAAATAAGTGATTTTTCAGCCACCAAGAGTTATTTCCCTTCTTTTAATGATGTCATGAGCGACGTCACTATGTACGTACATAACACCAGTCATGGCACTCAAATGGGTCAAAGAGTGCAACAAAAAGTAACTGATTGCATTTCAGATACACTGATCTCATTTCAGCAAATTCAGCAGTCAGGGGGTTAAAGGTGTTCCAACTGATATTATCATTATTATTATTTATATAGCGCTGAATCTTGTGCAGAGATAAATCAAAGCGCTTTCGCACCAGTCATTCAAATGCGTGCATAACTCTAAAACTGGAAAAAAACCCACTGAAGACAAGGAAGGGGCAGGGAAGGGAGGCTATTTTGGGAAGAGGTGGGTTTTAAGGCCAGACTTGAAAGAGCTCAGTGTGGAGACCTGTCGAGTCGAAAGACAAAGTTCATTCCAAGGTCCAGAGACAGAGAAAGAACGGCAGCCAAAAGTTGATTGATTGAATCTGGGAATGCACAAACAGAGTGAATCTGAAGCCAATCATAGAGAGCAAGATGGAGTGTAAGTTTGTTTTTTGTTGTTTTTTTGTACAGCAGCTTCATGGTATTTTATTCACATGTACACTCAGCTTATTTTGTGTTCACACCAGTGCAGCATCAATGTAAACAGCAAGTTTCATCTCTGTCACATTTTACAACAGCCACGTTACCATTTGAATAAATGTTGTTTTCTTTTCAACTGATCTGTATGGTCACATACAAAGTTGTCCCAGTTCATAATAATTTAGAATTTGTGAAATGAAAAGTTCTGACTCACTGAACTGAGAAAAAGACACACTCAGCCCCCCCACCCCTCTCCCACCCTCTCTCTCTCTCTAAATACTTCTAGCCATTTTCATCTGCACATTTTATGCAGCTTTATTGCACATTAACACTTTCACCAAGTCATACTTAAACTTCCACCCACACACACAACCATGCATTCAATTAGATAATAATCTTGGTCTGTCTGTCTGTCTGTCACTCTCTCTCACGCACACATAACCACACAGGTTTTGTAAGCATACATTATATGTATTAAAGAGAAAAGGTCACTTGGTTCCATGTGTTTCAAATGATAGAAAACTATCAGCAAGTTATATGCGTTAACAAACAACACAAACCATTTCCACTTGGCATCAATGCCAACTCTAGTTAGAATGGCTACAATGGACTCTGCAGATTATATTCATTACTTTTCTTACATTTGGCAGAATAAGTTTCAGTTACACTTTTAAGGTATCAAATAAAGCTTGCGGACTGATCCATATAATGACTGTCCTATTCATTTACCCTGCCATGCAGGCAGCCATACTCTGTTTTCAGGGGTGTACATGCTGGGTATGTTCTTGTTTCCATAACCCATCAAACACTGACACAGATTACAGGATCTTTAGTGTGCATATTTGATCTTTAGTATGCGTAAACACACAAAGGGGGTTCAGGAACAAGCAGGTCTGCACATATGTTGACCTGGGAGATGGAAAAAATCTCCACCCATTACCTACCAGGCGCCGTTACTGAGATTTGAACCCGGGACCCTCAGACTGAAAGTGCAACGCTTTAAACCACTCGGCTATTTCATGTTTGAAAACATTTCTTAAGGTTCTACAGGACAGTTTTTGACTCACTTGTGTAAACAAAGTGAGTCTATGTTTTAACCCGGTGTTCGGTTGTCTGTGTGTGTGTGTGTGTGTGTGTCCATGTGTCTGTGTGTGTCCGTGGTAAACTTTAACATTGACATTTTCTCTGCAAATACTTTGTCAGTTGACACCAAATTTGCAATAAAAATAGGAAAAATTCAGTTATTTCCAGTCATCTTGTTTAAAACAATATTGCACCTCTGGGATGGGCACTAAAAAAATAAAAAAAGAAGCCTAAGTATATGCAAACTGTATTTACTGTTATATTTATATTTTTTGTATTCTCTAAACTTGACACTTTGACCTCTTATTCTGACACACCAACAAGAGGAGTCATTATTATCATTTTTTGTTCAAACAGGAACTTCTTTTGCTAAGCATGGAATTTTAATTTATTTTGCAAACGTTTTGGTGCAGATAGTAAATGTGACCAAGCGCGCTATGCTTGCTCCAACACTATTCACGCACAAGCCACAGCAGACGACAGTTTTCCCTCATAACCCGCGCACAGAATGTGTGACGTCACTCCGCTTACATCATTTTGTCCTCCTCGCCAGACACCTGCTCACAGCTCGCCCAATGTCGCATCCCGGTACGTCATTGGCTGAGAGGAAACTTGTGTTTCTGTTCCACAGTATTTAATTAATAGCTCTTTTGTTAGATCAGTAAACTACTAGTATTATATACTGGCAGAATCGTCTTAACTCCATCTTTAAATTTATTCCATTTATGTTTGCCTACGTGAAACTGATTTAACGCAGTTTGTAATTTTCAGCGACGAGCTCGTTAAAACTGACCCTGTTCAGGTGACTTAAATTAAGATTATAAATTTATCTTAAATAACCAACACTTCATTTTATACTCATTATAAAGTAGGTGTTGAGCTCTTTCTTTTGCAACTTATCCGACGTAAATCGGTTCAGGAATCATTTAGAAATCTGTCACTGAACACCTTTAAACAAACACAATTGTCATCGGATTCTCCGTGATTAGTAACGATCTGCTTGCAAGCACACGTGACGCACTTTGCGGTCCGCTAAACTTGCATAAATTGGCACAGTGAATGATGAGTGGTCATTTCATACCTGGTCAGTCATCTGACCAGAGCCTGCTCTCTCTCTCTCTTGCTGTGTCGCGGGCAGTGTGTCGTGTGTGTCCCCACAACAGCTGACACCTCGCTACGTATCGCTGTAAGTACTAGTGTGTAGAATGTGTTGATTTGTAAGTTGTATTATTCGACACAGTACTTGTGTTTATATGAGTATGTTCAGTTATTGTTTTGTTCAGTTAATTCTTTGTTCAGTTATTGCTTTGACAAGTTAGTCACAGATCGGCTATGACTGATCTAAATAATTGCCATGTCGTCATCTGCATGGAGCAGTGTTCCATTTGATTCTTAACGTCACAGTCAGTGACGTCTCTGGACACAGATAGTTTGTTCCAGAATGTTGTAGTGAGTGCGTAAAGTTCATTCACCACTTAATGGTTAAGCCATGGTGGTTCTTCACTTACTATCTGGTCTATCAGTTTGCCAGTATAATATCAAAGCCACTGATTCTATTATCTTGTTTATTATTCATGTATTATTTTACATGCTGATATCAATTGTACTGCTACAGTGTGCTCAGTACTCTAAGAGGTGTGTAGTATTCTGCTGTTGTGATTACAAGATAGTGTTGGATTAATTGTTTCAATCACTTTAACTGAGCTATTTAAATGTATTAGAAATGTCATTTGATGTCAGCGTTTGGTCTTCACACATATGCATTATGTTGTTGCGTATCCCAAACCCGAGTGATAGTCTTTCCATGTAAAATGTATCCATGTGCTTTACTGTTCACTTGTGTTGACATGTTGTACTAATGACATTTGTTTGTGTCATTCCAGGCACTGTCTTCTTCTCTTTTTATCTTCTCTTCTCTTCTCTTCTCTTAGGTTTTCTTCTCATCTAATATTGTAAATAAAACAATAGAAAAACCCATTTGTGACTGGCCTCTATATGTTCCTGGCCTGTGCATGGGATCTTGTCTATCCTTCAATTAATCATATTTAGTTAAGTCTTTTGTGCCGTACCCTTCAGTAACCACTCGGTACACGGCTACATAAAAAAGGGAAATTACTCTGTAATTAATGCTAGGGGACTTAATTTATCACAGTGAGTCTTGAAGGCCTTGCCTCTCTTGTTCAGCCTTGATATAAGCCTGTGTGGTTGGCTGGCTATTTCATGTTTTAAAGATTTTTTCAAGGTTGTACAGGACAAATGTTTACAGTTTTTAAACCTTGATATACGTCTGTGTGGTGGGCTGGACTCCAACTTAAAGACACAATGACAAACAGCATACCCGGTTCACTGTCGGAACTCTCGTCAAAGAAAGCAGCAATGTCCTCTGCAGTCACCTGATCCTGGTCTGGCTGACCTTTGACCTCTGAAAAACGGGACACACCATTGGTGGTCTGCTTTGCACTTCATTTTTTAAAAACTATCTACATCATAATAATGCAGCAACTACTACTAATGATAATAACAATTGTACATTTGTCTGTTTTTCACTTCATTTTCTCATTCCTATATAATAGTAACAAAAGTAATAGTAGCAGTAGTAGTAGATTATACAGATCTTTCAAACCACTCTAATGCAATTCCTACTCAACTGAAACTGAATTCAAAGGGAGAAGGAAAGGAGAAATTTGGGCTGCTCTCCACAGGAAGAGCACGTTACCACAGTGTAGCTCCACCCTTTCTTTCTCTCTCTGCTGGTTTATAAGTTTTACTATCAAAGTGGTCTTTTACGCAGAATTTTGCCAGGTATAACCCTTTTGTAGTGTGGGTTCTTTTAAGTGTCACTTTTTCATATTATCCAAACCACTAGCACCAAGACTACTACTTAAAATGACGTGGAGGGGGAGTAAAGCTCCAGGTCTAAATATGGGGCTTGAACCCATAGACATTCACTTACTAGCTGGGTCATCACATGACAAACTGAGAATTTCTAATGATCACAAGATGGGAAAAGGGTGGAGATTTTTCCGATCTCCCAGTGCAACATATGTGCAGACTTGCTAGTGCCTGAACCCCCTTTGTGTGTATGCGCACGCAGAAGATCAAATACGCACATTAAAGATCCTGTAACCTATGTCAGTGTTTGGTGGGTTATGGAGACACGAAAATACCCAGCATGCATGAACCACGACAGAGTCATCGGCAAGTCGATGTTGGTCGTGTAACGGAAAGAAGAAGAAGAGATGGAATATTAACAAAAGCATAACAACAACAAAAACATTTCTTAGCCTTGAGTGTGAGTCATGCTGCAGAGTTTTGAACTTTTTGGAGTTTGTCAACACATTGTTTGGGACAGCCAACAAGAAGAGCATTTCCATAATCTAATCTACATGGAACAAAAGAACAAACCAATGTTTTGTGGTTTCTGTGGTTAGATATTTGGCGAATTGAGCTGATTTGTCAGAGTTCTGCATATGCTGACCTACAAATGTGGTTGAGGTGTATGTCAAGTGTCATATCATCTGAAAACATATATCCAAAACTGTGTGCAGATGCTGAGAAAGGTATAACTGAGGTTCCTACCAGGATAAAGGCTTAGGCAAATCAGAAAAGGAGTGCTTTGAGTGAATGAGAAGTGCTTTTGTTTTGTTATCATTTAGTTTGAGTTTGTGATCTGCCATCCATGATTTAACATCTGTGATGCATGACTGTAAAGTCTGTTGGTTCGATCTATTTCTGTAGGGTGACAGGTTCTATAAAGCTGTGTGTCGTCTGTGAAAGATTGACTGAAAAGAAAGTGACTCTGGATGGGTGTATGAAGAGATTTGGAGCAAGTGATGAAGAGTATAGGACCTAAGACAGAGTCCTGTGGAACTCAGAACAAAACAGGTGCTGGTTGTGATGAGTGATTGTTGATAATGACAGTCTCAGAGATGCCAACCCCTGTCAAGTGTTTGTAGGAACAATCAGGAAATTTGGTAGGAACTTTTGAATTTGGTAGGAATACTCAGACTGAGCCGCATCAGCAAACATTCATTTTATTACTAGGCATACAAACACTTTGGTCCTGATAGAAATGTCAAAATCACGCACAGTACAACAAGCATGCGAGTTCCCCAAAATGGAGGAAATGATGCACGGATATTTTTCAGTGTACGTTTGGTGAAACTTCTGTTCCCGCCGCTGCTTCTTTACAGCTGACGCATCTGTGGCACTGTGTTGCTTCCCTGGTCTTTGTTCGTCTTGTTTCTCACAATGAGAATCCATGGCTGACTTCTGTTTTGAGCTGCTGTTTCCTTCCTCGCACTCCATAGCTTAATCCACCGGGCACAGACGTTTGACCGAGACGCAGCTTGATTAGCCACATTCTCTTGTTTTGGCAAATGATAAAGCTGACTGGTCCACTCAGTGCTGTTTCAATGTAAACACGCACACGATTAGCTGAGCATCGTCACGTGAGACCAAGGTTAGTAGTGACTGCCCTGGCCTCGTGACTGACAGGTCTAGAGCTTCTGGGAATTGTTATGACAGGTAATGATGTGACCATGCTAAGTAGTTGAAAATGAACTTAATCAGAACAATTTTGATGGCGGAACAAACTGTGATCAAGCGTAACAAAATACAACGAAATTATAACAGTTGGCATCTCTGCTGTGTGGATTTGATTTATAAGTTTGCTAAGAGACAGCTTATCCAGAAACCCCACAGCAGTTGTATTACCTTCCAAATCAGAATCCTGGTCCAGCATAGATGACAATGCTTCCATGTCCATCTCCTCTTCCTCTGCAGTGTTACTGTCGATGCCACCATTGCCAAATGGACATGGGTTGTCTTTCACAGCTGGTGAATTTTCTGTGGCAGCTTTGTGAAAGAAAATAACAACATAAGTGCTCAACTCTTACAGTCAAACTTCTATGATTGGCAGGAAAAACTCATGTTCAAATAATAATGCAAAAGTCAATACATACTGTTGTATTTCATGCCATCATAGTAGACAATACAAATTAGTTTATATCACACAAGAAACTCAGCTTTATCAACACAAATTTACACAAGACACATACAGTGATGATACACATGCTCACAAGTTTAGTGCGCATGAAATGGATTTTGTACATACCTCCGATGCCCATCATGACAATGTCAGTTTTCAATCAAAATAGAAAATCTACGCAAATTTACTGTTTCAAAACCTTATCAAATGTAACCAGTATTTTACTGACTGAAGTTGGTTTCTACATCTCTTTGAATGTAACAGGCAACATGCCTTCAGTCTGTAATTTACCTGCAGCTGGTGAAGGCTGCTGACTCACATGGTGGGCAGAGGGACAGTCCTCAGAATCCTCATCCAGCAGTGCGGACAGCGTGTCCAGATCACAGTCATCATCTGTGAGGGAACAAAGAGGAGAGTTCAAGGCCACAATGAAGTGAAAAATGCATAAAAACGCATGCCTTTGCAACTTGCTTTCCATCTATTTTATTGTATTATTGTATTGTATTAGACTATTAGTATTACTCTTTTTTGTCACAACAGATTTCTCTGTGTGAAATTCGGGCTGCTCTCCCCAGGGAGAGTGTGTTGCTACACTGAGAGTGAGAGTGCCACCCATTTTTTAATATTTTTTCCTGCATGCAATTTTCTTATTTGTTTTCCTATCAAAGTGGATTTTTTTCTATAGAATTTTGCCAGGGACAACCCGTTGTTGCCGTGGGTTCTTTTACCAAAGCTAAGTGCATGCTGCATATGGGACCCCCATTTATCGTCTCCTCCGAATGTGTGCTCAGATTCTCATGCTACCTATGTGGACGCGTTACCTCTAGGCCATTACTCCACTATACTCCCAGATCCTTATGCTCAGCTGCTGATTCTTGAGTGCTGACAATGCCTTGAAGAAACAAAAAAGTCCCAAGGGCAGCACTCTTTCTTCTATCTTGGCCCAGTGGTGTGGAACAAACTGTCCTTCTCACTAATCTCAGACCGCCACATGGATTCTCTGGTTTAGTATGATTAAAAGTCTCTCAAAACACCCCCTTCCATACTGCCTACTATCTTATTGACTATTGTGCTTCTTGATCTTCTGCTAACAAACATCATGAGATGATCAGATGCGCAGCCACAAACTAAGCATGTCAATCTTTACCTAAAATGTAAATCTGTAGTTTCAATCACTTGTCTTGAGTTCTAACACTGAAGCAGGGGCCAACCAATGTGGACTGATTAACAAAGAGCTTGTCTTCATACATTCTCTCACTATTTATAACTTGTGTTAGCAAAGGAATTATCCATTGATCTCCCCAGTCCCTGCCTGAAAGTATTTCAGCTAAGCAATTAAAAAAAAAAAAAAAAAAATCATTGACTGAGTACTTGTAGAACTTCACTCTTTATCTTATTTTTCAAAATGTGTTTGATTTTACTTAAGATAAACATACACAAATATGATTCATAAATTCATGCATGTACAGACAGTATAAAACCTATTTAATACTACTGTTATTTAGTGTTAAACAAAGAGAGAAATGATCATACCACTGCCTGCCATATCTTGTGTGCAGATAGGGTGTCACTGTGTAAATTTCTTGAAATTGGAAGTGATGTCAAAAGTTGTTCTGCTGTTTACAGCAGATCACTGGTTAGCATTCCAGTCTGTGCTTTTCTGGGTAACCTGCAGAACAAGAGTAAGTATATTATGACTTGTGTAGCCATGTACAAAACAATATTTGTAATTCAAAATAACTTACAGAACACGATAACAACATTGACAACAACAGTGACCAGAAATGTTACTGCATCAGAATCTTTAACCCCATGACTGTTGAACCTTGATCAGTGACATCATTGTGGTGTTTTAAGTGCAGTTACAAGTTATTTCTTTATGTGTACTCCTGGATGGTGTAACTTGCTGTCATTTTTCAAAACAACAACAAATAATCCAAAGAGGAAGAAGTCCAAATAATGGTGACTGATGTCCCGACCTGTATCCTTCACCCATGAGCACTCTGCAGCAGTCAAGGGGTTAACTGTGAAGCTCATGATAATGGCAATCAAACGCTGATGACCTGTTCTGTGATCATACTCAAATTAATAATAATCAGAAAACAAATGATTGGAAGATCACAATGTTTCTGGGTGCTGGTCTGAGTCTGACTGCTAAATGTGAAGGGGAAAAAAGGAAAAAAAGAAATGAATCTGAAAAGAACAAGAAAATAAAAATACTTGAAATTGCAGACACAACCAGAATAGAACCTGGCACTATCACATTGAAAATCCTAACCGCTTTGCTATCACAAACCTGTTACCTACAGTGTATTTGTTTGTCTATGCATATTTAATGGGGAGAGGGGAGCACAAGGAAGGAGGGGGTTGGGGGGAGGGGCTGCATACATGCCTGTCTCCTGTGCTGTTGTGTATATTGTGGGTGGGAATGCATGCAAAAGGTCACAGTGTGTGTGTGTGTGCGTGTGTGTGTGTGCGCACGCACGTGTGTGTGTGTGTGTGTGTTGTGTGTTTGCATACTGTATGCTTGCATATTTATGCTATAATTTATTACTATACATGCACATTTGACTGCATCTTTCATAGTCCTGTATTGCAATGCCTACTTGAATGTGTGTGCATGTGTGTTTATGGATTTGGGTGTGAGTGTGTGTGTGTGTGTGTGTGTGTGTGTGTGCATGTGTTGAATGGCATAAGTTGGATGTGCAGCTTGTGTCACACTGTTCATGTTCTTGCAGCTGGTATTCAGTGCTGTCATGCGTCTGTCAGAATGTGTGTGTGCGTGTGTGTGTGTGTGTGTGTGACTGTGTGTATAAACTGTATGTGTGTGCTGCCTCAGTCGGTGTGTGCGTGCGCGCGCGCGAGCGGGATGTATCTATTTTGCTCGTTTCTTCTGTGATCAAAACTAATGCCAACCAGAAACAGAAAGAGAAAAAAGTGCGATATAGCAATGTCTGATCAGAATATTTTTTTTCCCATGAGAAACATGATAGTTTCCACATCATTCGAATACGCGTTGACGACCAAGCAAAAATATGTTAAATTCTGTATCCGTATCTGTAGGGTACGTTGCTATCGCCACTTATGACATAAACGCAACGGTATTTTTATGATATTTCTACAAGGCCACTGACATGACAAACAAGGGTAATGTCCAAAAGTCATATTTTCATTCGCGACACATACTTGATGCACTGAGGTTCATCGACGATCATGCATTGGCCTCACCGCACGATGTTCCTGTTTGCTTTCCGCGCCATCGTGAGGAGCTAGAGTACTATCTACATTTTCGAACATCTGAAAACAGGGCGACCGCTAAACTGATTTCTTAGCATACTTGCACTAGAAGATTATGATGAATGACTACATTAATGATGATTATAGTAAAAATCAAAGTCTGGAAATGTGCTACAAATAAGAAAAATCTTAACTATTACGAAAATTTGTCTCGGTTTAATATTTCGTGCGACATCCGGTTTCCATCCGGCCAGCTGAGATTTCGCTGCACAACGTAAGGTAGAAAAACGCTTGTTTTTTATTCTGTTTGTTTTGTTGTGCGCGGTGTTTCTTGTGAACATATACTGTTACGTGGCTCGCAAGTAACTCTCTGTTTGATCATGAGAGTATGCTTTTGATGGGGTTTTGTGATAGGGGAATGATTTGATTCCCTGTTCTGTGCAACTGATAACCGTTTAGACTTTCAGTTTTACTAGTTTTCGTTCTGACACACGATTATTTTGTTTGAACTACTGTTCTTGAACAGTACACTGAAGGTTAAAGTTCCAGCAGTTACGTATTTAACATTTTTCCTTCTATAGTTCTGAGAAAACACGCAAACCCCCCTTATAGTCTACAGAATCTTCACAAGGATGAAGGCGGTAGTCAAGGGAAAGAAGAAGATGACCTGAAATAGTGTAAAGTGATCTAATTTCGACCGGTTGAGTCACCTGCTTTGGTTCTCAACGCATTACTATGGACTAACAGCATACCAGTTTGATTCGCACAGTCAGTAACTTTTGTCAGACTGTCTGTGATCAACCTCGGTGGAGCGCCTCAGGTCCCGAATCTAACTGACCAGCACATCTCCCCCACCCCTCCCCCTCTCTCGACCCCCTCCCCTCCTCCACCACCACCACTCTACCTCACCGCCAAATCCCAAACTGCCAGTTCTACAAAACAACCAAGCTAGTGGAAACCCCCAGTTCTATACACATCAGAACCATCAAAGAAAGAAGAAATAGAAGAAGAATACAATGCCTGTCGTGTTTCTATGTGCTATTTTTAGTTCTGCAGAAGCCGTTAAAAAATGTTGGTATGCTTGATCTAAATCCGACCAGGTGGATCTAAACCCGACGGTAGGCATTACTGTCAACTGACAGCATATCAATTGGGTTCACAGACTGTCTGTGATTGTAGAATGTCTGTCATGTTTCTGTGTCCTATATTTAGTTCTGCTGTTAAGAACGTTGGTGTGCCTATCTAAATCCGACCATGTTGATCTAATGCCAACCAGAGTTCTAAATATGTGAATCTGCATCTGGATATGTATGTTGCTGGGGCTGAAATTGACTGTAACTGCAACGGGGAGGGGTTTAGTGGGGGTTCTGCACAGGAGTGGATCAAGTGGTGTGGCTTTGAACCGTTTGCCTGAAGTCAGTTGACATGATATCACCGTTAGGCAGGTTGTTCCACTCCCTTCTTGTAAATGCGCATGTGTGTTTGTGTGCATGCATGTGTGTTTGTGTGTTGTGCAGTGTGTAAGTATTGAAAAAGGGATCACACGCACACACACACAAACACACACACATACACACACACACATATATATATATATGTGTGTGTGTGTATCATCCTTATACCAATATATATACACATGTTCCACCACTGGAACTGGAAACCAAACCTCATCTGCTGAGGCAGCCTCGTTCGGGCATTCCTCACTCCAATCCTCAAATGCTCCACCTGCACGCGTGGCTGCTGTGCAGGCGGATCTGTCAGCATCACCATTGAAGTCTTCCACCCCTCGGTCAGCCTCTGTGTCGGCCGCGCTGACCAAGGGGGGTGCCTCCTCCGACCTCCTCTCCATAGTCTCCAAAGCCAGGAGGGAGGGAACAGAGACTTTGTATGACTTTCGATGGAAGAAATGGCTGAGTTGGTGTACAGCTCAGAACATTCCCCCTACTAACCCTATGAGCATGCAGCTGGCCAACTTTCTGGCTCACTGCTCCTCGGTTCTCAACCTGTCTGCTAGTTCGGTGAGAGGGTACAGGTCTGCCATTTGTACCACTATCAAACAGCTAGGTGGTCCCGCTTTTGAAGCTGATTTCCTGCTCAGAGAAGTGGCTAGGGGCGCCTCTCTGAAGGAAGCTAGGAATCCCAGAAGAGTGCCCCTCTGGGACTTGTTCCTGGTGCTGGATTTCATTCGAAAACAGCCCTTTGAGCCATTGGGGACTATTCCTTTTGACCTGCTCACTCTCAAGACCACTTTCCTTCTGTTGCTGGCCACGGGCCGTCGTAGAAGTGAGATTCATGGTCTTAGTGGTATGCCACAAGATCTAGCATTCCACAGAGATGGTTCCATCACTCTTCGTTTCCTTCCAGAGTTTCTGGCTAAGAACCAAGACCCCGAGGTCCCTTCCCTCTCTCTGAGGGTCAGACCTTTGTCTGATATTCTTGCACAAGATGATGAAGATAGGCATCTCTGCCCCGTTCGGTGCCTCAAATACTATTGCAATAGGTCTCGCCATAGGCGTTCTTCTCAGAGGCGCCTTCTCATCTCCCTCAATGAGAATTACAAGAAAGATATCGCTGCAGGCACCATTTCCCGCTGGGTTTCCCAAGTCATTCGTAGAGCCTACTCTCATGCACACAATGATCTCAGTTGTCTTAATCCCAGAACACACGAAGTGCGGGCCATAGCTACTTCGGCTGCTTTCCAGCACTCGGTACCACTGCAGCATGTCTTGGAGGCAGCCTTCTGGCGGTCGGAGAATCCCTTCATCAACTTCTACCTCCGGGATTTCCGTATGACCAGGGCTGACGGTTCCAGGGGGATTTCCTTTGTCGCGGCTAACACTGCCGTCTCAGTTTCAAGGGCTCCCCATACGAACCAGTAGGCGTTGCCCTCCTCCATTTGCTTTAAATTCTGCATCAGTTTGACATGGTACAGTATATGACACCAAAAGGAGGAGTTTGTATTATACTCCATGTTTGGTGTTTACATATACTTACCATGTCAAACTCGAATGCCCGCCCGTCCGTCCCCGCGTCTCCGCCGTGGTTCTCATGGGGCATTTTCGTTCATGGCCACGGATTGATTCAGCGCTTATAGCTGTTAGAGGCGTTTGATTGGCTAAGAGCGGGCCAGACTAAGAGGGGCGTCTTTTCACTGTTAGCCGCGTGAAATTTGGCCAAACAGAGCAAACCATAGGCCTAGTTTGCATCAGTATGACATGGTAAGTATATGTAAACACCAAACATGGAGTATAATACAAACTCCTCCTCTCACAAATAATGTCCACTTCACATCTGAACTGGTTGGCATTAGCTCCACCAATTGAAATAATGGATGTAACCTCGACTGATTTTGTCTGTCATTGCCTGGACAAAAATAGCCTTGAAACCAGCTGAAATATAATGTAATCACTTCCCAGACTCCTGTTCTATCCATAGGTATGTGAGACAAAGCTGGCGAATCAACTGTTTTTAAATGGTAACGCGACACTTGCCAACCTAGTGCGTTGACATCACAGCGATTTGGTGCCAAAACTGTTGTCATGTAAGTCGCACACACATGGGGCGCTTTTCGCGCCACTATACGTCACCATCGGGTTCCTGTGATGTTCTCATTGGTCCAACAAGATGATCAGTTTATTTCGTTGGCGAACTGAACAGGGATTTCCCAGGCTGCTGCCATGAATTGATTGGCATTGCTTATCATGGGAAGAAGGTGACTGTGTAAAGCGGTCAGGTTTAGATCCATAAAAAATCGGTTGGAATTAGATCACCTTACCCCATAAGCGTTGTTTTGTGTTGAGCATGAATGTGCGTTTGAATGATATATTGACTCGTACAATGCATGGGGCCCCTTCAAATGGGCATATTCGTCGTTCTGCATCATTCTATATATTTAGATGTGTGACAGGCATATGGAGCTAAGTAAAACTATAGTGTCATAAGCTACCTAATCTTGATATACTGGTGAGTACAGGGTGAGCAGGCTTTTCAACTGACAGCGGATTCTAGTTAAACTTAAGGTTAAAGGTATTACTAGAGGGTGCAGTTACTAAGCTGATTCAGTATCTGGCAGGATGTTCCAGAGGGAAACAACTCTGTTTCAGAAGAAATTTTCTCCAGCATTGAGCCTATGTCGGTTCTTCTGGACTTCAGAACTGTTTCCCTGTAGGTCTCAACTGCAGGTGAACCCAAACTTTGGCATGTTGATGTTGTAGCTTTGGAGGAATATATATATATATATATATATATATATATATATATATATATATATATATATATATATATACCTTGATCACATCACCTCCATGGCACTGGTGTTCTACTTCAAGACTTGGTAGCCTCAAGACCTACAATCTCTCCTGATGGCTTGTCCTTCAAAGATGACAACAGCTTTGTAGGTCGGCGCTACATGTCCTCAGGGTTTTCTGTTGTTTGAGTCATGATAATGTGATCAATAATGTAAGTACATCACTTTGACACAGTTTGTGGAAAAGTTCCACTTTTTTTTCAGCTTAAAAGATGCAGAAAGTCACACAAACAACAAAGACCAACGACAACATACCTAAGTATTCAACCCATATGGACCACTTGTTGAAGAATGACCGTGATGTTTTGGTCTTCATATTATCAGTACCACTGTATCAGTCTCTATTTGCCAAGATGGTAAAAGTAAAGATATCAACACAAAAAAGTACGCGTTACATGTTTTATTTTTTGAAAAATCTTGCGAGTTGAGATGCATTTTTGGCATACCTTTCACTTTTTTGTTTGCCAGTTTGAACGTTTCAGTAACTTTCTTGGGAAGCACACAACAAATGCTGCCATAATTGTTTTCATGGTCCACTACTTGATCTCCTGAATTTGGTTTGAATTGAAGATAATTAGTTTAATTTCCCGTAACTTCTCCAAATGATGATTGTCATGATTGCCATATAGTGATAGATCATAGTGCTTTATTTCCTTATGTTCTGTACAGTTTGCAGGCACAGATATAGTGTTGGCCAGTGACAAAGAATTCTGCAGGATATAATATTGCCTTTGTAACTGTAAGTCACGTATCTTTTTTTGTTTTTGTTTTTTTTGATAAGATATTTTTATGTGATGTATTACGTCTGCATTATTTAGCATTTTATTTTTGTACATCGTAAACAGGGAAAAAAAAAATTATATATATTATCTCACTGCGCATAAATGTGTGTGTGGACACGTATGCATGTGGGTGTGAAATAATTTTAAATATGCATCCAGTGAAGTTTGTATTGTATACATCAATAATGTCAATAATTGTTTGCATTGACAGCTTGTCGCAACTGGAACCCAGGAAAACAAACTTGTTTTGTGGAATTTTTGTAGGAATTACCTTTGTGTAGTTTTGCTGATGGTGAACGGTGTTTTTGATTTTTTTTCAGGCGGGAGCGTTTGTTTGTTCTTGAGGGTCTATCTCTACGGAATTCCAGAAAATCCTTGTGTTTTTGTGTTGCAGATTTCATTGGGGGTTTTCAATACACCGTGACCAGGTTTCTTCCAACTGTTATGTGACTCAAAGCTCAGTCCATGGCAGTCTGAATAAATGGCAAAGACTGACATTTCTTTCTGGACTTATTAATGTTCCATTGTTTTAATTTTTTCCAAAGATTGATTGTTACTGTTAGCAGCAATCAAAACATGGATTAATGTTTCTGTTTTATTGTGGTTTATATATATATTAAAAAAACAACAACAACAACAACTCTAAAGCATTAAACTTCTAAAGTTTATTTTGACTCTGGGAAAGAACAATTATTCATTCACATTAGGAAAAAACAAATTGCTGATTCCACATTATGCTGGACTCATTCTCGAAAATAATTACACATACTCGTTTGGGATCCATTCCAACAAATTTCAGGAAGAGAAACAGATAGCTAGAGACCAGAAAACAGTCTGTTTATTCCTCAGTATTGTACAGGAGTTGAGAGAATTGAGTTGACTGGATAATGTCGGAGCGAGGGAGAAAAGGCGGAGAGGGAGGGGGCCGGCATGGAGAACGTCAGAAAGGGGACAGCAAGATGGAGGTGAAGCCACCAATCAGAGAAGCCGGGGACGGGCCAACGCCCACCAAGGAAGGAAGGGAGAGGTAGTTATAAGTTACTGCACTGCAGGCACAGATCACAATAATAATGGTAATGATAATAATTATGATACAGATCGATGTTTACACCTCCTAGGCTGGGAGCTTCTGGTATTTACAACGAAAGCATCAAACACGCCGTACAGTGATACACAAACAAGCATGTGCACACACAAAAAAAAACCACCCCAAAAACCACCACACAAACATGACCCACAGAAGTATGGTAGGCAGGAACTGAAGAGGAGTTTTGAGAGACTATTTAAACTGAACCGAGGAAGCCATGTGACAGACCGAGAAGTGCAGTTTGTTCCACACTACTGGATCATAGGAGAAAGTGCTGACCTAGTGATTTTTTGTTTTTGAGGAACTGTCAGCACTCTTGAAGCAGTAGCCAAATGTAAAGATCTTGAAGGTATTGCAAGATAAGTTTCATGGCTTTGAAGCATGTCCTGTCGCCTTCTTCAAGCACAAAATTACTTTTAGGAGTGCAGTTATATCATTGTAAGATACATGTATTAAGCTGTGTTTATTGTGAGAATGATGCACATGTCTTGGGTGAAGGTTTATGCCAAACAAAGATAGTTCTTGAAGTAAACAAAAATAAGAAGTGACACACTTTGAAATATTTGTGTCCTGATTTTGTTTTCTACTAACAATTTTTTTTTTTATTATATCAAAATAATAGAATTTCTTATTCTAACAATCTTTTTAGAGAGCTAGTTTGCTGGGTGGTGGAAGGGGGATGAGAAAAGGAATGTGGTGACTTCAATCTGGTATGTCCTGTCTTTTTATGCACAATATATTTTAAAAGTGTGTAAATGTTTTATGTTTTACATGCAGCTGAAAGACACTTTTCCATGTTTTATGGACAATTTAAGTGGTATCTTACAGGATTTTACATCCACAGTCTTCAATTTTTGCTGTTTTACTTAAGTTCATGTAATCATTTTGTTAACAGATACAGTGAAAGACGTTATTCTGCTCAAAGAGGACGAAACAACAATCAGTCATACAATGATGACCGTAACGACCGGAGAGGGGGCAGGTAAATTATTGTCTTTTAGAATTTTATGTAAATACATATTAAACAAAGCAAGCATAGAAACTCATATAAACAAACAAAAATTCCATTCAAGTACAATTCTTTATGTGTTTTCATGGAGATATACTTTCTTTTGTAGTCGACAGATGTTCATTTGTCACATTTTGTGTTTGAGTTTTTTTATATTCTTCTAGTGTCTGATGCATCCTGTGGCATGTGTCTCTATCACTCACTCATTCATTTGTGTGTGTGTGTGTGAGAGAGAGAGAGAGAGAGCATGTGTGGGTTGGGGTAATATTTATACATTTTTCTTTGGCATGCATTATTATGCATCACTGTGAATAAGAATGATCTTTCTTTCCTTCTTTTATTAAAAAAAAATTTTTTTGTTAATTTCTTTTTTTTCTCCCATTCTTCTTGTCTCGGTGTCAGCCACATATGCAACTTAAAATCTATTGTCTCAACTGAGGTAGGACAAATTACGAAGAACAAAGCATGCATCAGCCGTACAGAGTCACGGAATTGAGGAAAAGTCAGAAATATGTTTTACCTTTCAAGATCTGGAAATACTTTGGAATTTTACTGAAACCCTTCACCAGTACCATTCAACAAAGAGGTGAATGCATGTAAAAAAAAACCCCAAAAACCCAAACATTTGAAAGACCAACTCGTGATGAAAATGGTACATCGACACCAGGATATCTGCCAGTGTCTTTTGTCATTGGTGCAGCAGATGATTTTTCGGTTCAGTTTGGCTTTCTGTATGGTTTGAAACATGTTCAGTCTGGTCTGGAAAAAGTGTGGAATTTTGTTTGGTCACAAGGGTGGGAACCCTGCACAAGGAAAACAAAGCATGCACTTGAAGGAGCATTGTTTTTCACCCTGGTCTGGGCTGTGATTTTCAGCTCCACATCCGGAAGACCATCTGGAGGCAAAGAGGGACGAGGAAGCTTCCGGAACGATGAGGACAAGAACGCTGCCAAGAAACAGCAAAAGGAGGAGGAGGAGAGGAAGAAGAGGGAGGAGGAGCAGAGACAGGAGGAGGAGAAAAGAAAAGCTGAAGAGGAGCAGAAGAGGAAAGAAGAAGAAGCCAGAGTCAGTTGGACTGTTTGTGCTGTGTTGTATTATTAGGTTTTTGCCACAACAGATTTCTTTCTGAAATTTGTGCTGCTATCCCAAGGGAGAGCACATTGCCTTATTCTGTTGCCAGCCCCCTACCAGACCCCCATACCTTTTTTTTTTTCCTGTGTGCAATTGTATATTATTATTGTTATTTGTTTTCCTATGAAAGTGGATTGCACAGGAATTTGCTGGGAACAATTTTGATGTTGCTGTAGGTTCTTTTACATTTGCTAAGTGCATGCTGCATACTGGACCTTGGTTTAATGCCTGTGGGTAGAAGAGAGTGGACAGTTTAAACTCATTCTTGCCTGGCCTGTGGATACAGTTAGTATAACTATAAGATTTTTTTTTCTTTTTTTTCATTTCAGAAAAAAGAGGAAGAAGATGCTGAGAAGGCAAGGGTTGAAGAACTGGTAAGTGATGTATTAAGGATGATGATTATGATACATTGAGTTTGATATATAATGCTTTTTAAATTAATATTTTTTTAAAACTTCTTACAATAACACATCAGTCAGACTTTAAGCACACTAGAATATGCACACACGCTGGGAAGAAACAGGTATGGATCCTTAGAATACAGACACGGAATGGAGTGCCTTTATTATGTGGAGACTGATTGAAAAGGAATGTTTTTATTTTTGTTGTAAAGGATGTGAGTGAGGTGTTGTGACAGACGAAAATGCAGTCAGTGTAAACATAAAACTGAATGAAGATAGCAGAACATAAAGTGTTGAAGATTCTGCATAAAAATAATCATTGGTAATTTTGGTGTGGCAAGCTCTACATGGAATGTATACATTGGGCATCAAACATATATACATATACATTTGGCATCAAACAATCAGGTATGAGATTCTTCAGACAGTAGCCAAGAATCGCACTTAGGACAGATATGGAAAAGGTCATGCTTCTTATAGTGTGCATGTGATTATGGTGGTAATTTGGTGAATCCAGACTGATAGAGAAATCATCAGTCTCTCTTGTCTCTGACAATAAAATTAATGGTGCTTAAAAAAAAAAATTGTTTCATGGTCAGTATGATACTGTCCAGAGAGAAGAGTTCATGATCATTAACAGTATTTTAGATCTCATCCTTTTCACTTTCTGTATATTTGTATTGCATTTTTTGGATCATAACTGAAATCTTCATGTGGAATTATGTCTATTGTCCATTGTCTTTATGTTTTGCAGTTTGCTTGTATCTTTATGTATCTTCAGTCACTTGCTCTGCACACAAATAAACTGTTCTTGCCTGAGGAAGCCATCACACAAACTTCTGCTATATGTTTGTAGAAAACACTGGAAGAGTTCGTCAATGAATGTCGCGAGAAGGCAAAGTTCAAGACTGAACTTCGAGAAGCAAATATTGCATCTGCTGGTGAGTAGGAGGTTTGTGTGTGTGTGTGTGTGTGTGTGTGTGTAATCTATTTTTCCAATAACAATCAAGATTGAGTTGTTGTTTTTTGTTTTGCTTTGCTTTTGTTTGTTTGGCTTTTTTTTCTAATGAAAATATACTTGAAAAGTAATTAAAAAAAATTTTCCCAAAATTCCCAGACATTTTTTTGTAATAAATTATTCCAAAACAATACTAATAATGGATATTTAAGTAACGCTCTGTCCAGAAAACTGCTCTATTTGCTTTACAGAACACATGATATTGTCCATAACATATTACTTCAAAGTTACATTTACACACTAAAATATACTGAGAAATTATATACACATACAAGCACAATAGTATGCATACAAATGTAAATTCAACAAATGTAAATTCAAACACATATGCATAATAACACCCCTCCTCACACATGCATACACACACTCACACATTTTTTTTTATGCTAGGCCTGTGTCCTAAGCTTTTGAATTTTCAGATGAATTCCTGCTTCTGTTTTCAGACAACCGTCCTGATGAGTCATTTTTCACCCGGCTGGATTCAAGTCTAAAGAAAAACACAGCATTTGTGAAAAAATTGGTAAATTTTTGAAAATTATCTGATATCATCATTAGTACTGAAATGTGTGCGTTTGTCAAAAAGAAATAGATTTTCTTATTGCTAATGTTGTAGAAGAGCAAGCGGTGTGTTGGTTTGAAAAGAAAGTGTTTGATATGGAATGTTTGGACTGTTGATGATAGCTTCCAGTAGTGTTGTACATTGTTTTACCACATAATGCTTTGCCATTATTGCAAAAACAACCGCAACAACAGCAAAGTATTTCCACTCACTTGAAATCTCTGGGTTTTTTTGGGTTTTTTTTTACCCAAGATACTTCATTGGGGACAAAAACAAAGTCATGGAAGAAAAAAAGAAACACACACACAAAAAAAGGATCAAACTAGAACATTGGTACCGAGATATCCACTGATCTCTTTTGTCTGCGCTGCAGCAGGCAAATTTGATATTCATTTTAGCTTTGCTATTGGTGTAAAAAATTTTCAGTCTGGTCTGGTAAAAATATGGAGCTTTGGTCAGATCTGTGGGAATGATGGTTGTGGTTTGTGCAACATGATTTGGTGTGGTTTGATAAGGTAGTTTGGATGTGATGGTCACATGTTGAATGTTTGTTCTCGCAGCGTCTGCTTTCTGAATCGCAAAAGGACAGTCTGGCTAAGGACTTCAATGGACTCAATCTGAGCAAATATGTTGAGGAAGCCGTAAGTTTCTCTTCTCTTTCTACACTCATATATGCATAGATGTGTGTGTGTGTGTGTGTGTGTGTGTGTGTGTGTGTGATATGTAAGCATGCTCAGCTGCAAAAATGGTTAACTGTCACAAGTTAATGTTTGAGAGTTGTGAAGAAGATGGAAAGGAAGTTCTTGCCTTGAAAGACCCCCCGCCCCCCACGCTCCCCCCCAAATAAATTGATGCCTCTAGACCATCGGGGAAGAATGCAATGAACAGTGTTTACAAGGACAGAAAAAGAAAATTAGCTTGTGCGCTCTCTTCATGTGCAAATTCTCCATCAGTCATGGTGGCCATGATGATTGTCATCACATTGAATCAGAAAAGAATATAGTGCATTCCTGAAAATTGTTGAAAATTTCTGTTTGTTCCTGATTTTTAAAACATCTGATTCTGAAAGTAGATTTATGGGTAGGCACATATGCCAGTAGATAATTATTAATTTTTTAATTGGTTACTTTTATGTGAAGTGTCTGTGACATTTTATTTTACTCGAGTAGATGAACTTTATGCTATGTGTGCAATGTGTAGTTTTTCAATTTTGCTTTTGTTTGTTTATATCTGTTGATTCTCTTTGCCATTTTTATCTTTTAGGTAGATTTGTAAGTGATTGTGTGGTGTACCATTTTTGTGTTGTGAATGGTATGTGTGAGGTGAATCGTTTTATCTCATCTGTATCATATCTTGAAACTGTTATGTATCTGTTTTTCATCGAAAAGTGTGGTGAGTCTGCCCTTGAAAGTGGGGAACCGTGCTAAATAAGCCTCCACATTACTATAATTATTATTATAATTCTCCTTCAGGCTTCAGCAATCTCGGAAGCCAAGCTAAAGATGTCAGACGTTCAGACAGCGGTGTACCTGTGCAGTCTGATCCATCAGCGCTATGCAGACTTTGCCCCATTTCTGTTGGAGAACTTCCAGAAAAACCTGCTGAACAAGAAAGACGAGGGAAAGGTATGCTGCTTTCTTTCTTTCATTTTCCCCCCATTACAAAGAACATTCTGTTCTTTCAAAAGCAAAGAAATTACACTTAGATATTTTGACACCACACATTAATCATGTGATGTAGATCCATGTTGATGTACTCAACAAACATTTTCATTACTTTCAAGCACATTAACACCAAGTATGCTCCCACGCATTTCAAAGACTGACAACAACAGCCACCTCTCACCCATGCACAACTGCATGAAACAACACATATACAGACCATCACATCCAAACTTCCTTAGCAAATTACACCAAATCATGTTGCACAAACCACAACCATTGTTCCCACAGATCTGACCAGAGTTCCATATTTTTACCAGACCGAACTGAAATTTTCAACAATTTTCAGGAATGCACTATATTCTTTTCTGATTCAATGTGATGACAGTAACATACATCTGCACATGAAAAACAACACATATATGTGTATCCATACACCAAGACAGTACTACAAATTGCAGGTATGAACACACACACCCAAAAATACCCTACACTCGCACACACATGCGCACACGCTTGCGCGCAAACACTGCCCGCGCACACAAACATCCCACCCACAGACACACGCACTATAATGATGACTTCAGCAGAGGGCAAAGTTGGGTGGGTAGGAGGCAGAAGATTGCAGACAATTAGCTATGCTTCATCACACCCAAAGGGCTGCTTTAATAGATGGGTTTTCAAGATGATTATGATGACTGTCCAGATCTCGAACCCCAGCAAGTACCGGGTGGACCTGCGGTTCTTTGGGGAGCTGGTGTCGGTAGGGTTGTTCCGGGCCAAGGAGGGGCTGTCAGTGCTGGCCAGTCAGCTGCAGCTGTTGGTGGCCCACGACCGCGAGGAGCACGCCCACCTCTCCATCCTCACCTCCTTCTGCAGGCACTGTGGCGACGACTACATGGGGCTGCTGCCCAGGAAGATCAGGTAGGGTAGCCTCTGAGTGTTGTCACCTGTGTGCGTCGTTTGTTTGGTGTTTATGTGTAGCCTCTGAGTGTTGTCACCTGTGTGCGTTGTTTGTTTGGTGTTTATATGTAGCTTCTTAGTATTGTCATTATATGAATACGTCATTTGTTTGATGTTTGTATGTAGCCTATAAGTGTTGTCACCTATGTACATCATTTGTTACTTGTCATGTCATTTGGGTGGTGTTTTTAAGTAGCCTTGATGTGTTGTTACCTGTGCACGTCATTTGTTTTGTGTCATGTCTTTTTGTGTGGTGTTTATAAATAGCCTTTAGGTGTTGTTACCTGTGTATATCTTTTTTGTGTGTCATGTCTTTTTGTGTGGTGTTTATAAGTAGCCTTTAGGTGTTGTTACCTGTGTATATCATTTTTTCTTTTTACGTTTTAAGTTTTGATTGTTTGACATTCTTTTTGTATGTTATATCATGAAATCTCAGTGTGTTGAGGTATTGTCATCTGTGTAAAGCATTTGTTTCTCATTGTTAGTTTTAAGTGTTTGACATTCTTTTTGTATGTTGTATAATGGAATCCAAGTGCCAACTGTCCTAAAGCCCTCTTGGCCGAGGGAGTAGAGATGTTACTTAAACAAGACACTACAATAATTGAATTCTAGCCCAGATAGTCAGGACAGCAGTTGCCTCCTCTGCTGTTCAGATGGTCATAGTTGGACTCAACTATACTACTTACACATGCATACTGGAAACGGAAATAAATGCTTGATTATCCCTTGTTTAGTCCTTTCTTTAATTTAGTGGGATGAGCTGTGGTTTGGACAAGTTTGGAAAACAATGTTGATGTCTTTTATGTTGAATACTGGAAGCAGAAATAAACACTTGATTGGTCCTGATGAGTTCTGTCTTTAATATGATGGTGGTGTGGTGTGAAGGGTTTTGGAAAGTGTAGAAAATGTCTTTTTTTTTTTTTTTTTTAACGAATAAAGTGAAATAGTCATAGGTTCACATGTTTTATGATGGCCATGTTCTTTGTGTACAAAAGCAGACTCTTTGAATTAAAGCCAATTGTACCAAATGTTTATTTAAAGATCTCAAATTGGCAAATGAAGTTGACATGTATGCTTTTAGAATGAATATGGACTATGACAGATTTGTACAGGAAAGGGCACTGTATGATTGTACAAGACTAAGCTTTATAATATCACAAGGAATCAGTATGTACATGAATATTTATTGTGCTGCCTGTATTATATTGATGTGGAATTGTCAGTATTCATTGCAACATCATGTTTTAACTTCTTAATATACACATTGAATTTGTATCTGTAAGCCTTTGTCTGGATAAAATTGTTGGAAAGAAGATAATTGCAGGTTGAGAACTGTGTACTATAGCAGCTCTCCTGCTGTTCTCTTACAGGTTGCTGGCAGAAAAACACGGCAGGGACATTCCTCGAAGTGAGGTCAGTGAAGGATTTCCATTTTTAATGTTTTCTTGTGTTTGTTTGAAATTTAATATCATTAAGGTCCTATCACCTTTTATGGCCATCAGGGCAATGAATTGACATCCATTGTGTCATTGGCATTAGAAGGTGGGACCCAGTCCTTTTCTTTCGCAATTTTAACCTTCTCCAACTGAAGTCCGGTACCCATTCACGCCTGGGTGGAGTGAGGAAAATAGGAGAAAAGTGCCTTTCCCAAGGACACAACACCATGCTGAAACCAGGCCTTGAAACCTGATCACCGGTGAACACAGGATCAGAAGTCCAACACCTAACCAGCTTCGCTACAGCGCCTTCCTTTATTTCATTAGTTAGATATGAGACAAAAATATATAGACTGAGACTAAGCCATGATTGCTGTTTGTAGGGGGTTTAGTAGGTGGTGCCCTAAATATGTTGAACCCTAACAGGCACTAACGAACACCTCGGAAGTGACTCAGCAGCAGTGCAGGGTCTTCTCTGGTATATGGCCTCTTGGTGACCTATAATTGATGGTTCCCTGTGGATTGCTGGAACTGGGACGGTGACAGACGGTGTGGCCGTGTATGGGGGAATCGGAATGAAAGGTGTGGGAGTAATGCCACTGAAATGGTGCAGATAACAACAACAAAAAAACCCCAAGAAAAACCAAAACAGTATAACACCAGCAAGGTGACAGAAGCGTATTTTGGGTGGGGAGATGGAAGGGGGGGAGTAAAAAGCTGCCAACAGCAGTGAAATTTGTCAACATTGCCAGCTGGTATTTGATCCAGGGTCATTGGTTGCTGAATGTGAAACATTCATACAAATGCATATATGTACATACAGGTACATGCATATACTTATGATATAGAAATATCACATTACTGGGCTTACTAGCTACTACACTGTCTCTCTTCTTTTTTTTCATTTATTTTTTTCAATTGATTTCAGTTAATAGTTCATAGAATTACAAATGCCAGAGAAATTCCTGAAATCTGATTCTGGTCGCCATGGTGTTGTCTTCTGCTCTGTCTTTGGTTCTCTTTCTCTTCTTTACACTCAAATAAAAGCTCATGACAATTCGCTCCATAACATTCTCTATGATCGCTTTCAGACCCATTGTGTTCCCATGTTCAGACACTCCACAATCAGCTGCCACTTTGTCTCTGTACCTTGCACTTGAAATGATCTCCCTTTATTGGAATGATCTCCCTTTATTGTGGCAGATGCTGCCCCCGGAGCGTCAGAAAGCGTGCCGGAACTTACTGAAGGAGTACTTCTCTTCCCTGATACGTCACGTCACCAATGACCACCAGACCATCAAGGGCATGGAGCGACAGAACCGGAAAATACTGCAGGTAGGGTATCAATGATTTATTCATTACAGGCCTTTATCTACGCTGAAGGGGTGTTCCAACTGTACATAATATAAGCTACTTGAAGTTTGAAGAACATGTAATAACTGTAAGGAAAACAATATAAAATACATGAAGTTTGAAGAACATATAATGATTGTAACAAAAACAATATAAGCTGCATAAAGTTTGAAGAACACAAAATGATTGCAATGAAAACAGTATAAGCTGCACGAAGTTTGAAGAACATGTAATGATTGTAACGAAAACAATATAAGCTGCATGACGTTTGAAGAACAGGAAATGATTGTAACAAAAACAGTTTAAGCTGCATGATTTTTGAAGGACATATAATGATTGTAACAAAAACAGTATAACCTACATGACATTTGAAGAACAGGTAATGATTGTAACAAAAACAATGGATGAATTGGGAAAAGAAGAAACAAAACAGTTAAGAAATAGCTATTTCTCTAAACTTAAATGCCTTGTACAAATTAAAGAAAAATTACTTACAACAATAACTTTAGTACTTGTCAACACTAAGCTTAACTTGAACACACATGGCTGTTTATAGTATTCAGGCCAATGAGTCTCTCCTTTTGATTAATGCATAATGATGCTGAAGGTAGGCTAGTTGTGAGTGTGTGTGATGTTTTTATGTGCCACCGTCTGACTAGATAGAACTTTACAGAACTCGTTGCTGCAGCACAGATGATCCTTAGTTACCACACATAAATTGTCCAACATGTCTGCACAGATTGCAAGAAGATGACATGGCAACGTTAGAACATTTGATCGTCTGCAGGAAAAAAACAACCTTGTCAGATATTTTTTTTCAGTGTTCTTCCCCCCACAAAAAAAGAAAAAAGAAAAAAAAGGGTGACACTTCACGATAAAACAGTAATCATCTGTAAGTCCCTGGAAGTTATATTTTCCTCATATTCTTTCATTGTGTGTTGTCATTGTCATTGTCAGTAGATCACTGCAGTGTTGGCTTTGCTGCGCTTTCAGACCAAGGGAGAGCTGACCCAGGAAAGAAGAGACAACTACGAGTCAGCCTACAATGCCTTTCACAAGCTTCACACCAGTGCTTCCGCCCTGGCTGTGAGTCTGCACTGCAGTGATAAGTCTGCCTGAGTTACCCCTGTGGTGATGCTATGGGCTCTTTTACTGTCAGTCGTTTTCTGGAAAATTGATGCTAGAAATGTCCCCCTTTCTATCACTTTCTGGGCTTTTGTCCTTTTCTGTCTATTGTCGCTTGCTGTCTTCTGTTTTGCTTTGCTGGTCCATTCATCTGTGTTTGTTCTAGTAAGCTTTGAATACTTTGGGTATTTTTCTGTATTTGATGACTGGGTGCTCTTACTGTGTTGTGTTGTTTTTTGCATGAAGGACATGTCAGGTGCCCATTGGTAATTTCTCTTTTTGTTTATTGATATTGATATGGTTATGTATTGTATGAATGAGTGAATGAATATATATATGTATTTATATATATATATATAGAGAGAGAGAGAGAGAGATGACACCTATCCCCAGATAGATAGATAGATGGCACCTATCCCCAGTCAGAGACCAAGCTCTAAGTACTTTGCAGACAAAGAAGCATTTGGACAACAGGGTAAAGTTGACTGATAGTTGCCTTTATGGCAATCATTCATTCATTTCCTGCGTCATTCATTCAGGCTTCAGTCACACACACACACACGTGCACGCACGCACGCACGCATGCACACACACACACACACACACACACACACACAAAAGCGCGCGTGCATGCGCCATATATGCACACCCACACACACACACACACACACACACACACACACACACACACACACACACACAAATGTTCAGTTTTTTAGTCCTCTGATGAAAAATTGGCAGAACTGTCAACATTAGAATCAGGCCTTAGGTCTGTGTGCGTGAATGTGACAGTACTCGTGCCTGATTGTTCCAGAAGGTTCTACAGAATCAGTGTTGACAGTTTTTCAGCCTTGGTGTGGCCCTTGTGGTCAGCTGGGCTGTGAGCAACAGAGACAGAAAGGTGTTCTGGTAGTGATTTGACTTCTCTCTTTCTTTTTTCTTTTTTTCCAACAGGATTTGCTGGATGAGGACATGCCAGAATTCCCTGCAGAAGGTGAGTTCTGTGTAGTTTATTCTTCTTCTTCTTCTGCGTTTGTGGGCTGCAATTCCCACGTTCACTCGTATGCACACGAGTGGGCTTTTACGTGTATGACCGTTTTTACCCCGCCATGTAGGCAGCCATACTCCGTTTTCGGGGGTTGTAGTTTATTCAACTTGACTCAGTGATGCAGATTGACACTTTCACATTGCAAGTAGGGAACTCGTGGCGTTTATAATAAAAAAAATAAGTTATACACACGGAAACATACATGGATAGGTAGACCAAACACGAAGTATATGCACACAAACATGCAAAGACACATCTGAACACATGCACATGCACACACACACACACACACACACACACACACACACACACACACACACACACACACACACATGCACCCACACATTACCGGCAAAAGTTCAAGAAGTACAGCTGGTCAAAAAGATGGCAGAGGTGTGTTTTGAGAGGCTTTAAATAAAAAATAATTAGATAATAAACAGAACTGGGGAATCCATGTGACAGCCTGAGAAGGCCAGTTTGTTCCTTTTTTTCTGATTCATTTATGTATTTATTTGTTTGTAAATTAGATGTCATTTCATTGTTGTATGTTTTCAGTTTTTGTGTGTGTGTGTGTTTTAAAACTATAGTTCAAACTAAAGTTTAATTGGCCATTGCACTTGTGACTTAGGTACTGAGCAACATTGTGTTTGAGGATATTTTGTTATGTGAAACCTCCCAATTTACTCTTAATCACTGATACTTTGAATGTTTACTTTTTGTTTATTGCACAGAGTCTTCAGAGGATGGTGGGGGTACTTTTGACATCTTTAACCCTTTGAAGGATGCAGAGGTAAGTAGTTTGATTATGCTAAATATTTCGGTGCTTTTATGTATAATGAGAATTATACCAGCATGCATAAGAGAAGCAGATGCAAGCAGATGCAGGCAGGCAGGCAGATTGACAAGAGTTGTAGAATAGAAAATGTAAATTCCAAGAAGTGAATCTGAATGTCTCACTTAATGTGCTGTTCCAGATAATAAAAATGTGCAACATTTTAATGTAGGGTAATGTAATGTGACACAATGTGATGTGACAAACTGTTATACAAAAATATATGTATGCATATGTGCGTGTGTGTATTATGTGTCTATCTTTTGATATCTGTTTATTTAAGTTTCTTTGAGCCTGCAATTGATTTTTTTTTATGAAAATATGTATTTGATGAACAATGTTTCAGTTGTTTAACATCCAGTTCTTTTTGTTTGTGTAACAAAAATGGAAATTAAATGTTTTATTTGAATATTAGTAGCAATAAATCCAGACCATGACTTTGGTATGAACTTTTGATATGAGATTGTGATATTTCAGCTTTAACTATTTTAAATCCACAAAGTTGTCAGTGAAGAATTTTTTCCTAGATATAATTTTGCAGTTTCAGTGTATAGTAATCAACCTCTTTTTCAACACTCAAATTTTTCATTATTAAAGCAAGATGTTGTCAAGGCTGAGTTCTCAAATGTGAAATGTGATTATTTTCTTCTTTTTCTGTTTTTTCAGTTTCAGTATGAAGGCGACACAAACCTGTTTGAGGATGACGACACTCGCTGTTTCTATGAAAACTTACCAGACCTCAGAGCTTTGGTTCCTGGGGTAAGCACCGTAGATTGAATGAATGATATAGATACGTAAATAGTGCCTATCCTTGGTCGGAGATCAAGCTCTAAGTGCTTTGCAAACACAGTGTCATTTGCACAACAGGCTGCCAACCTGACAGCTGCCATTTGGGCACTCACCATTCATCTCCTGTGTCATTCAATCAGGTTTCAGTCGTGCACACAAGCACACTCATACAGACATGTAACATTTTACGCCTATGACTGTTTTGGTTTTTTACCGCATGATGACATTGTAGGTAGCCATACTCTGTTTTCGGGGCTGTATGCATGCTGGGTATGTTCTTGTTTTCATAACCCATCGAACGCTGACAAGGACAACAGGATCTTGAACATGCGTATTTGTTCATCTGCATGTGTATACACACAAAGAGGGTTCAGGCGCTTGCAGGTCTGCACATATGTTGACCTAGGAGATCAGAAAAATCTCCATCCTTTACCCAGCAGGCACTGTTACTGAGATTTGAACCCGGGACCCTCCAACGCTTTAACCACTCAGCTATTGCAGCTGATGGAATCCTTTGAACTTAGATTAGATTAATCTTCAGCGGCCTTGCCTGCCAGTGCTGACAGCAAATTTTCCCTTTCCAGCAGACAGCCTGTGGCCTGTGGCAAGCAGAATCTTCCCTGCTGCCTTGTCTGTGGTCTGGGCAGGCATGGAAACAGAATTCCTGCACTTTGCAGTGTAAAGTCTGGGGGAACTAAGTTGTATAAATAGCTTTGAGAATGACTTAAGGAACTGTCATTAACCCTTTATAATTGATTGATGTGCAGTGGTACTAGGTGGCACAACAGCCTTGGAACAAAAAAAGTGGCTGGTGGGTTTTTCCCACTCCATGCTGTTGGGATTTCCAGTGCCAAATAAATGTTGGTCATGAGAAAGCGTGGTACTGTTGTCTGTCTCAGTTATGATGATGCAGTCATAATTCAAATGCATCATAAACAGTGAAAGAATAAGAATTTGAATGTAGCGCAGTAAGTGAAAGGTTTGCTGTTTCCACTGATACCAAATGCATTACTGCTAGTTACTGGCTAGGTACCATAAAAAGAATGACTAAGTGGCAAGACATACCTGTTGGCAATGTCTGTCTGTTCTGCACAGTCATGCATGACACAGACTCCTGCCCACATCTGGATAGTATTGACTCAAGTTCAGTGTACAAACACTCACGCATGCATGCATGCAGACTCATGCAGACACACACATGTAGAAACATACATGCACACACTAATTCCAAGTGACTTTCTAATCCACTCCTTCACATGTTCCTTTGATGGCAGATTTTGTACAAAGATAGCGAGCATTCCTCCAAAGAAGGAGCCAAGGAAGCTGATCCATTAATGGAGGAAGGTAAACTAATAATAATGATAACGCCAGTGATGATAATTATGCTTTTGTATCAACATAACACATACACACAAAAAAACAGTTGGTGGAGTAGGGGAGGTTGAGGGAGGTGAAAGATATTTGTAATTTTTGCCAAAAAATCGTCAACCTCGCAAAAAAAAAAAAAAATAAAAATCACGAAAATGAAAACAATGCTCAAAGTATATAACAGAATATGTTTCATTGAAGGAAAACTTTCCAAGATGACAAAAATCAGTCGCGCATGGAAATGTGTATTCCCCCGAATAGAAGGGTAGTAACTTACTGAGGAAGGCTGCAAGTCACAGCTACTTTTAATTTCTTCCCGTGGTTTGAATAGTAGTTTGCTCAGGACAGGAATTGGACTGCTGCTGGAGACTGCACCAGTGGGTTATTGTAAGAATGTTAGATTAAATGTAATTTTATGGGAAAATTTCATTAAAAAAAAAAAGCATTGTAATGTTCTGAGTTTGGATATATGCAGGAGAGTTTCCGTAGGCAGAATAAAACATTTTGCAACTAACTTGTGCATTTCTGTGGTTTCACACCACCTTCCTCAGCAAAACTGATACATGCACAAACACACTCACACACACAGGCTGTGAGTGAACTGAGTTCACAGCAGCATTGATGTGCCACAGGCGCCTGACAGTGGTGTTCATGACATACTTAATGCATACCTCTAGTCTGCGTGTATGTGTGAGTGTGTGTGTGAATGCATGATTTGAGTGTGTTTGCGTGTGCGTGCGTGCATGTTTGTGTATGTGTGTGTGTTCCTTTGCATGCCTGTGTGTGTGTGTGTGCATCTGTGTTTGTTTTAACCCATTTTGTGTACAGCACCTATATAGAGAATGGGCGCTATTTAAAATCAGATAATTATTATTATCATGATCAGTATTAATGTTATTCATTGGTTTGCTGGGTGCTGTGTGTGACCAGACCTGGGAGAGCTGGAGGTGGAGGAGGTGGAGAAGGAGATAGAGACAGCCAGGATTGAGGAGAGCATGAAGGACGCCGACACCACCCTCACTGAGGACGACAACAACCCCGAGCTGGCCCCGGAACCTGAAGGTGGGTCTGCCTCCCTCCCTCCCTCCCTCTCTCTCTCTGCCATAATACTAACTCACTCGGCACAGCCATTTTTTAACCCCCTCACAAAGACTCCACCCAGTGTCTAATGGGTGTCTGAATGGCTCAGCCTATAGCGTTTGTCGTTATAAATGAGCTATTCTTTGTGTTCACCCACCTCTACAATGTGAGAACCTTCCCCTTGTAACATATTAACGATGTCAGCAGTGGTGAAACGCTGTCATCGTGTCTTCTGTCGGTCGTATGGTCGGACAGCAACGAAGATCCGCCACTCTTAGGTCAGTCTGAATTGTAATCCAGGTGTGCTTCAGGGTCTTGAGGTCTCCTTCCACTGTTCTGCACAAGGTGTTCTTTGGCTTTCCTCTCTTGCATCTTCCTTCTGGTGTCCAGTGAAGGGTTGTCTGGGTGATGTTACAATGTTCTCTTTGTATGACGTGTCCAATCTGTTTCCACCGTCTTCTCATGGTGATGGTCTCAATGTTCTCAGCCAAGAAATGTGGTCACCCCTGAAACGTGGTCACCCAGAAATGGGTCTTCATGTGTTGGATGAATGACATGCCCCCATAAAGTTATTCATTCATGATGAAATAAAAAGGTTGAAGGTTCCATAACTTTGACAAGTATATGGGCAGTGAATTCATATCCACTGTGCCTACTCTTGGGCTTGGGATGGGAAGGTGGGGCCCAATCCTTTCTTTCGGCCATTTCAACCTTTCCCAGCTGAAGTCATGTACATTTTCAAATGCACATGGGTAGAGTGAGGAAAATGCCTTTTCCATGGCCCGGTTTAGGCATGGTGTTGTGTCCTTGGGGAATGACACTTTACATTGATTTTCTCTCTTTCCATCCATGTGTGAATGGTTACCTGACTTTGGACAGGGAAGGTTAAAACAGCGGAAAGAGAGGGTTGGGCCCTGCCTTCCTTTGCCAAGCCCTGGACACAGCGTATATGAATTCACAACCCTGAAGAAGGCTGTGGGACCTTTAACCTTTTTAACTGTTTTTAGAGTATGCTTTTAGTTTACTGGGGGTTCTGGCTCACTTTGACCTTTGACCCCCAAATTGCCCTCAGTCCCTTAATGGTCCTCATTCAATTTTTTTTTAATTTTTTTTTTACAATTTTGTACGGTCAGTTAATTTTTGCAGAAGAGGACATGGAGACGGGGACACTGATGAAGCAGCAGTTTGATGCCTATCTTCTGTCACTGCCAACCTGTGTCAACAGGGACCTCATTGATAAGGTCAGCAAGGGAAAATACACATGCATTAACAAACACACGCGTGCACACACACGCACGCACACACGCACGCACGCACTCACTCACTCACTCACTCACTCACTCACACACACACACACACACACACACACACACGCACATATGCGCATGCGCGCGCATAGAAACACTATATTAAGAGCATGGAACAAATTACATAAAAACAGTCGTAATAATGGTGATGATGATAATAATGATAGTAATAATAATGATAGTAATAGTTATAATAACAAAAGTTGTGTACATCTGACAAAGAAGAAGAAGATAATGATAAGAATAATAATGATAATAATGATAGTTTATTTATGTTGGGCCTTTCAGTAAAGTAATATTCAAGGCACATCAGAATAATAATGATAGTTTATTTATGTTGGGCCTTTCAATAAAGTAATAATCAAGGCACATCAAATATGTAAAACATGATTATGAAGAAAGGTTTTGCCCACATCAGAATAATAATGATAATAATGATAGTTTATTTATGTTGGGCCTTTCAATAAAGTAATAATCAAGGCGCATCACATATGTAAAACATAATTATGAAGAAAGGTTTTGCATAAATATCATAATCACAAGTGAGATTTCTACTATCACCTGTTCCCACACCCTCACTACCATGCATACAACAGTCACCTGAACCACTTAGTGAACATCCAGGTATCATTCACGTGATCATAACATGCATACACACATATGCTCGCTACTACCCATCTGTAACAGTCAAAAGGAAAAAGAAATAAACTTGTCTGTTGTGGACACAGTCTACATGGTTTTTACAGATGCATTAACACACACACACACATGCACACACACACACACACACACACACACACACACACACACACACACACTTGTAGTCTGGTAAAGTCTTGGAAAAAGGAGATAACCATTTCTAGGGTTGGACAGTGTGCTTCACATCTGTAACCTCTGTAGTAGAGATAATCTACTTCCCATCTGTAACATATGTAGTGGAGACAGTCTACTTCACATCTGTAACCTCTGTAGTGGAGACAGTCTGCTTCACATCTGTAACCTCTGTAGTGGAGACAGTCTACTTCACATCTGTAACCTCTGTAGTAGAGATAATCTACTTCCCATCTGTAACATCTGTAGTAGAGACAGTCTACTTCACATCTGTAACCTCTGTAGTAGAGATAATCTACTTCCCATCTGTAACATCTGTAGTGGAGACAGTCTACTTCACATCTGTAACCTCTGTAGTAGAGATAATCTACTTCCCATCTGTAACATCTGTAGTGGAGACAGTCTACTTCACATCTGTAACCTCTGTAGTAGAGATAATCTACTTCCCATCTGTAACATCTGTAGTGGAGACAGTCTACTTCACATCTGTAACCTCTGTAGTAGAGATAATCTACTTCCCATCTGTAACATCTGTAGTAGAGACAGTCTGCTTCACATCAAACATCTGTGATGCCAGTTAAAAGGCAAAAGAATAAACTCATCTCAGGTTTTTCCTTGCTTCTGTTATCAGTTTATTTTCATGTCCATGTGGATTGTATCTGTATGAGCAGTCCCCCCCCCCCCACCCCTTTTTTTTTCTTTTTTAACAGGCAGCCATAGAGTTCTGCATGAACTTCAACACCAAGGTCAATCGAAAGAAACTGGTGCGCACACTCTTCACGGTGCATCGAACACGGTAAGGGGGTAATGACTGTAGAATAATGCTACATTGCTTCTGTTAGATGTTATTAGAGGTGTGTGTGTGTGTGGTGTGGTGTGTGTGTGTGTGTGTTGATATTGATAATAATTAGGAGAAGAATGTACATTTGTATAGTGCCCTTTCTAAGAGCTCAGGGTGCTTTACATAAAAGAAAAAGTTACAGCTTGCAAGAACCACTCTTGACCACTCTCTGTCACTCTCCTGCTCTCCCTCCCCCTCTCCCTTCCCAAGCCCCCTTTTCTCATTCCTCACAGATACAAAGTGAGTTGGACAGCATGGGGTGGTGTTGCAGATCTAGGAAACAGAATGCTTACAGACAGGTTCTGAAAAGATGAGATTTCAGTGAAGCGTGAAAGGCAGAGACAGAGCCATGTGAACGGATATCATGTGGTAGTTTGATCCAGATATGTATTAGACCCTATGAGTTCCAAAATTATTTGTAATTTTTGCAAAAAAATTTAAAAAAAAAATAAAGAAAGAAATCACCAACCTCTCTCTCTCTCTCTTTCACACACACACAAACACACCACACACACATACACACACACACACACACACACACAACACTCACACAGCAAAAAAACAACAACAACAAAAACGCAACAGCACACACACACACACACACACACACACACACACACACACACACACACACACACACTTCATAAATGCTCGAAATTATAAGAGTATTTGTTTTATTGAAAGAATATACCCAATATTACTAACAGTATTGTTTCTTTTTCCTGTTTGCAAGTGTATTTTACTATCAAAGTGGGGTTTTCTACGTAATTTTGCCATGGACAACCTTTTTGTTGCTGTGGGCTCTTTTACATGTGCTAAGTGTGTGCTGCACAGGGAGCCTTGTTATTGTCTCTGATTCAAGTGACCAACACCCAGACCACAACTTACAGTCTATTAGAGGGTGAAGTTAAAAAAAAAAAAAAAAAAAAAAAATCCTGTTCTGTGTATGAGAATCTCTCATGGGCACTTACTTCCTAGTCAGGAGCATTTCCACAGGTCCACCACACCATGTTTACTTGTCATTGATTCATAAGTCTATGCCTGTTCCATAAACTTAGGATCATTTTTAAGCACTGCTAAGATCACTTGTGAACAGGAATTGCATATGTTTGTGTTCATGATTGTACCACTAGATACGACTTGCTGCCATTCTACGCTCGACTGGTGGCCACCTTGAGTCCTTGCATGCCAGACGTGGCCACAGACCTGGTGCAT
Organism: Babylonia areolata; assembly: GCF_041734735.1. Taxonomy (NCBI): domain Eukaryota; kingdom Metazoa; phylum Mollusca; class Gastropoda; order Neogastropoda; family Buccinidae; genus Babylonia; species Babylonia areolata. The sequence continues at coordinate 23,867,672 of NC_134900.1, read as the reverse complement.
AATGTCAAGAGTGATCTTCGATGGCATGTAAGTTTATTTTACGTCTCAACTACCCCTGAAAATGGAGTATGGCTGCCTACATGGTGGGGTAAAAACAGTCATATACCCAAAAGCTCTCTCATTGATACAAGTGAACATGGGAGTTGCAGCCCACAAATACTTAGGAAGAAATTCTTTAACTGGTGAACCTTTGTCAGATGAGATCATTGTGGCATATTGAAAGTGCGGTTACTACTTTTCATTTACTTTGAAGTGGAGCAATTAATTTTACTGAACAGAAGTAATGCCGTCCCAAGAGGAAGAAGTCCAGATACAGAGTGGTGACTGACATCCTGACCTGTAAGCTCTGTCTTATCTCGGTGAGGTGACAGCCCTTCACTGACATCCTGACCTGTAAGCTCTGTCTTATCTCACTGAGGTGACAGCCCTTCACTGACATCCTGACCTGTAAGCTCTGTCTTATCTCACTGAGGTGACAGCCCTTCACTGACATCCTGACTTGTAAGCTCTGTCATCTCTGTGAGGTGACAGCCCTTCACTGACATCCTGACCTGTAAGCTCTGTCTTATCTCAGTGAGGTGACAGCCCTTCACTGACATCCTGACCTGTAAGCTCTGTCTTATCCCAGTGAGGTGACAGCCCTTCACTGACAACCTGTTTTATCTCAGTGAAGTAACAGCTCTTCACTGACATCCTGACCTGTAAGCTCTGTCTTATCTCAATGAGATGACAGCTCTTCACTGACACCCTGACCTGTACGCTCCATCTTACTCAGTGAGGTGACAGTCCTTCACTGACAACCTGACCTGTACGCTCTGTCTTATCTCAATGAGATGACAGTCCTTCACTGACACCCTGACCTGTACGCTCCATCTTACTCAGTGAGGTGACAGTCCTTCACTGACACCCTGACCTGTACGCTCCATCTTACTCAGTGAGGTGACAGCCCTTCACTGACATCCTGACCTGTACGCTCTGTCTTATCTCAGTGAGGTGATAGCCCTTCACTGACATCCTGACCTGTACGCTCTGTCTGATCTCAGTGAGGTGACAGCCCTTCACTGACATCCTGACCTGTACGCTCTGTTTTACTTAGTGTGGTGACAGCCCTTCACTGACAAGCATACTTGTCAGCAGCAGACAAGGGATTCAGTGTGACCATGTGATAAAAGAAAGGAGACCAGACATATAAAGTTAACATATTAAATGATACACTATCTGTGCAGAAATACGCACATATTGGAATTGAAAGTAAAAGTCTAAAACAGTGATGTCCAAAAAACTTAATCCCAAAAGAATCTTTGTGACAGAAATGCCAGCACTCAGAATGTCAGTCATTTTATTGAGGTTCATAACATTTGAAATTTTTGGCCTTTGGTGTCATAGATGTGTTTTTTTTTTTTTTTAATTCCAAGTTTTACAGTTTTGTCACAAAAAACCTGTATTAGCTTTGTTCTGTGTATTGTTTCAGATGAGGAAGAAGGATCAGATCAACATTGAATCCAAACTGAAGACTGTCCGCTATCTGGGTGAGTCGCTGACTGACTTTGGTGTCATCTCAGTTTGCCTATTCCTGTTTCACCTATTCCCACTTCGCCTGTGTATTCATTTGTGGTGTGTGTGTGTGTTTTAAAAAAGGAACATAAAATTGTGTGTGTGTGAGATAGGCAGAAAATGCAAGGGAGGAATGGTGGATAGGCAAAAAACAGGACAAAGATTCCAACTCTCAAAGAGGCCTCTGAGAGTGGCGGCACAATCAAAGAGTTGGTGAATCAGGAATAGGCAAATCAGACCTTCTGATTTTTTATTTGGGTAATACCATTGTATGTGTGTATGTGAATTATGCACCTGTATATTTTTGTCTGTGCAAGTGTGTGTGTGAGTATGTTACACACATGTGTATCTATGCTGGTGTTTGTGTATGTGTTAAACACATTACACATGTCTGTGTTTTTGTCATTGTATGCACGTTTTCGTGTCTGCTTGTATATGTGTGTAAAAGAATATAACTGCTTTCAAGAAACTAAAAACTGGATTTTTTTTCCTTATGAAACACAGGTGAGCTGGTGAAGTTCAACATGTGTCCAAAAAGTGAGGCACTGCATTCGCTGAAGGTCAGTAGTACAGGTGTTGTTTTTTTGTATGGTTATGTAGTGTTTTGAGCTGTTTATCTCGCCACTTGCTTCACATGTTGTACCCCATCGGTGCAGCTGCACTGCTGTTGGACCAGCCCTATGATCACTGAGTGCATTTTGGGAGCCATACTTCATTCACAGATACATTGTTATCAATATGCACAGTCCCTTTGAAAACACCAGCAAACAGTGTTAAAATATTGCAGAGGTTTAAACCAACCAGCTTAAAGCACATAGGGGGAATTAAACTGATTGAGTGAGAAAGTGAAAATGAATATGTTAACTAGAGCATGGCAATATCTGTAACTGGTCAAAGGGAAGACAGTGTCTGTTTACAGAAAAATCAGTACACAAAGTACAAAGTGTTAAAAGCAAAAATTTTAAGATTCATCATGAAAATGATCACTTTTCTATTATGGTCTTATTGTTTTATTTTTTACAATGTGTAATTTCTGTAAATATTATGTGAACTTTCAAATGGAGGTTATTCTGGTAGACTCCTGTGTTTTATTTTTATTTTTTTGGTTTAATTAAGAGTATTAGTTATTACCTGTTTCTTCACTGAGGATTGTTGAAGGTTAGCACACTTTCTGTAAATTACATTTTGTTGTGCATCATACATATATCACAAAAAGTTATGGACCACTTGATTGAAGCAGGTGTGTTTTCCTAAAATGTTAAGAAATGGAGAGATTATTTGAATTATGCAGGCTGCATGTGGTCTCTCACTGATCACATTAACGGCTCTTTTATGCATACTCACTCATTAAATGGCTTTAAGAATGCGTTTGAAAAATCATATGTTTCAGGTAAAATTTGACAGTTTTTCAGTTGTGTATAGCAGTGGTTTGTCAATTGTAAAAAGTGGAAGTGCTTGTGAAAAAAAAACAACACCTGTGGTTATGAGCTGCACTGATTACACTGGCTGTATACACCGTGGTTTGTTGGAAATTCAGCATCATTTCACCATGCCCCCAGGAAGAAAAGTGGTCCTTAACTTTTTATGAACCGTATGAATTACTGTAATTACATGATTTAGGATTTATCCATGGTCAACACCGACCAATGGAGGCCAATGATGGATTACTGTACATACAATTACAGGCCTGTTGGATCACATGGCTGTTCTATATGTTGGATATTTTTAAACAGTTTGAGCAATATCTAACCCACTGCTTGCTGTATGTGTCTTTTCTGCTTTCCTACCTGTTCAGATGTTGATGTTTGACTTCTCCCACCACAACATTGAGATGGCTTGCGCATTGTTAGAGACCTGTGGGCGATTCCTGTACCGCTCGCCAGACTCGCACTACCGCACCAAAGTCTATCTGGTGAGTGATATGTCAGTGATGTCTGCAGATTGCCCAGTGTTTAGTACGTCAAGACGTTTTAAATGTCGGTATTACCATTGTACAGCGCAGTTGAGCATGTTTTACATGGAAAGGTGCTTTATGAATTAAATTATAGTATTGTTTTTTTTTTTTAATTTTACAACTCTGTTGCAGGATGTGATGATGCGCAAGAAGACGGCACTGAGCCTGGACTCGCGCTACGAGACGATGATTGAGAACGCCTACTTCTACAGCAACCCCCCAGAGAACCCGCAGTCCACACGGGTGGAGAGACCCCCCATGCACAACTACATCCGTCGCCTCCTCTACAAAGACCTGTCCAAGATCACCACTGAGAAGGTGGGAGCATCTCATCGGTGCTGTGTGTGGTTTGTCATTGTCCATGTGAAGACTGTTTCTTCTGGTGTAAGAGAGGAGAGGGCAGGTTCTGAGAGGTGGAAGGGGGGAGGGTGAGTGTGTGTTAGGGATGGATGGAGGAGAATAATGTGTGTGGGGGTGATTACGTTTCAATATATTCATACTTTCTTAACTTGCTTGTTGCTTTCTTAGCTTATGTGAGGAGAATAATGTGTTGTCTTCAGTGTGTGTGTGCGTGATTATGTTTTGGTATATACATACTTTCTTAACTTGCTTGTAGTTGTCTTAGCTTTGGTTTATTGTTTACATTTTATATTAATGTTTACGCATATCAAACAGTGAATTTCTGTTCCTGTATATGGACAGTAAACCTGGAGTATGGAGTCTTGAATGTGTCTGCGTCTCTGTAATCTTCCTTTTTGTGCAAGTTGAATCTGACGAATTTCTGTACCAATATTTGGAAAATAAACCAGTCTTCGAGTTTTTTTAGTGTGTCTGCATCTTTAATCTTTTCTGTCTTGGGCAAGTTAAATTCTGGCGATTTCTGTACCTGTGTTTAGAAAATAAACCAGTTTTCAGTGTGTCTGTGTCTGTAATCTTTTCATTCCTGGGCAAGTCAAATCTGGTGGAGTCCACCCTCTCCAGACTGGATTTTCTTGTCAGATTTACTATCCACAAGTGACAGGTAGTACAGGGTTACATGGTTACCAGTAGTAGAAGTGAACGCCTGTGCTGACTATAGAGACGGTGGCATAGACACACAAGCAACAGACCTGGAGGAATCTGGTGGACAGTTCTGCTGTGCAGCACCCTATTGACTCTTGCAGAGCGAGGGAGAAGTGTCTGCAGAACATTGTGTTTCATGAAATGATGTTGATGTTTCCTTTCTGTTGACCAGGTTCTTCGTCAGATGAGGAAACTGAACTGGGATGATTCTGAGGTGCGTATCCATTTGGTCAATATCATCTTTTTCTTCTGTGTATGTTTGTGTGTGTGTGTGAGTGCATGTGCGTATGATTGGGCCTGTGTGTGTATGTGTACATGTTTGTGTGTTTTGTGTGTGTGTTCTTGTGTGCTTTATGTCTGACTGACCTGGCATTTAAAGCTCTTTGGGAGATTTGAAAGTGCAATATGAATGCAATTATTGCTATCATTATTATAATGTAGCTATCATAGTGCCAGCCTATATATGGAACTTTTTTTTAGGTGGGCTTGATTGTTTAAGCATAGGAATTTTGCTAGGTTGGTGGGGTTTTTAATGCTAAGCAAACTTAGCACTGTTAAGATCACTTTGCAGCCCAGCCTTGGTGTTGATTTGCCTTGGCTTGTTCCCAGAGCGAGTGGACAGCCATGGAAGTCTGGAAAAGTCTCGGGGTGGGGGTGGGGGGCGGATATCCTTTACCTTTTTCAGAATTTTAAGGAAACCTCTGACTGATACCATTCAAGAAAGAGCAATGCATTTGCAAAACTAACAAAAAGTGATGAAAATTAACACTGATACTGGGATATCTGCTGACCTCTTTCCTCAGCTGTCTTGCAGACACATTTTTCCCCCCAGTTTGACTTAGTGCTAGGAAAGGAAAATTTTCAGTCTGGTTTGGAAAAGGTCTGGGAATTTGTGTGGTCATAACTGGGAGCCATGGACTGACAGCATTGTGTGTGTGTTGATCCAGATTGCATTCTACGCCACCAAGTGTCTGACGGCAGTGTGGAACATCAGATTCAACTCAGTGCACTGCGCTGCCAACCTGCTGGCTGGTATCGCACCCTACCATGTGAGTGGCTGACGCTGTCAGCGTCGATAGTGTGAATCTGACCACGTTTCTCCTCTCCTTTGGTCCTCTCCATGGGCTGCCTGTTTGTAGTCAAATAAACCACAAGCTGTACACTTTTTCTGCAGTCATTGGCTCTGGATCAGATTATCTTTCTGAATTCACAGAATATACCATACACACACACACAGAGCGCACACATACATGCCCGAGGATACACTCAGTAAACAGCCACCCACAGGCACACACACGACATGATGATTTCAGTAGAGGGTGAAGTGGGGTGGATAGGAAGAGGAAGACTGCAGACAAACAGCTGTGCTTCATCATACCCAAGGCCTGTTTGAACAGGTGGGTTTTCAACTTTGTTTTGAAAGAGGACAGCTTGGAAAGTGACAGAGATCCAGAGGAAGAGAATTCCAGACAGAAGCTTGATTTTGAAAAGCCCTTTGGCCAGATGTCTTTGAGGAGGTTTGGGGGACTTGAAGGAGCTTTTCAACAGAAGATCTTAGAGAACAGGAAGGGGTGTAAGTATAAAGGACAGAAGATAAGAAAAATGGGAGAGATCCTTCAAAGTGGCTATAAGCCAATATGGCAATTTTTTTTTTTTTTTTTTTTTTTACTGAATTCTGTACTGGATGGGTAACCAGTGAAGTTGATGAAAGAGTGGGGTATCATGATCCATTTTTGACTTTCTGAAAATGATTCTATTCTTATCTATCTCATTGCTTATTTTTTTATTCTGTTTCAATTTTATTTCTATTTTTGTTTATTTTTATGTTTTTGGGGTTTACTTTTTCATTTATTTATCTGTTTGTTTGTTTATTCATTAATTCACTGATTGATCCATTTATTGTTATATATGTCTTTTTTTTTCCCCTCAAAGCCTGATTAAAGAGCGTTGGGTTACACTGCTGGTCAGGCATCTGCTTAGCAGATGTGGTTTAGTGTATGTGGATTTGTCCTGACGCAGTGAAGTGAAGTGAGTGAGTGTGTGTGTGTGTGTGTGTGTGTGTGTGTGACAGGAACACGTGGCCATTCAGGTGGTGGATGGGGTGCTGGAGGACATACGTCTGGGAATGGAGGTGAGGGGTGCTCAGCCTGTGGGCTGTTTTTTTCCTTTGATATGTCTTCTTCCCTCCCTCACTCTGACTCAGCTCTCTGCTGACTGGTAATTCTCGGGGCTTCCTTCATGTTTTAAACCATTCTTCTTCTTCTTCGTTCGTGGGCTGCAACTCCCACATTCACTTGTATGTGCACGAGTGGGCTTTTACATATATGACAGTTTTTACCCTGCCATGTAGGCAGCCATACTCAGTTTTCAGGGGTGTGCATGCAGGGTATGTTCTGGTTTCCATAACCCACTGCTGACATGGATTACAGGATCTTTAATGTGTATATTTGATATTCTGCTTGCGTATACACACGAAGGGAGTTCAGGCACAAACAGGTCTGCAAAAATGTTGAGAGCTGTGGGATTGGAAAAATCTCCACCCTTTACCCACCAGGTGCTGTTACGAGATTTGAACCTGGGACCCTCAGATTGAAAGTCCTAAACTTTTAACCACTCAGCTATTGCACATGTCTACAGCCTTGGCAGGCTTCCATGCCACATTGATGCAAGAAAAAACATGTAGACACATCCAGAAATATTGTGGAGGTTTGTTCCCTTTCATTATGGTTTAAACACACATTTAGGAACATGCAAAGTTTTTAAAAGAGACAAATTTTGACCCAGAGCAATGCTCGGTCTTAGGGCTGAAAGAGTTGATTGTTTTCAGGACTTTGTAAATAATCACCTTTTTTTAATTTTAATAATTACATACATGTTTTAAGTCCATGAAGGTCTTTGCCATTTTTCTTCTTTTTTTAATTAATTAATTTTTTTTAATAGATTACCCAGGTTTGTAAACATTTTAATGTATGGCTCTGTATTTTTAAAACATAAAAATTGTTCTTTTTTTTTTTTTTTTTTTTTTTTAATCTTCATTTCTGTCAAGACAAGGCACGGTAGTCACAAGTTCCACGGAAATTGAACTGAAAAGTAAAGTAATAATCTTAAAAAAAAAAAAAACAAACTCCAACCCAAAGGGATTTAGATTTCCACTGAAATCGCAGTGGTCATCTGTGCAGCAGACAGCAATTCATGAAAGCAGTGAAAGCCAGCACTCAAACATTCTGCCTTTCATCCAGGTTCCCAAAGAGATGGTTTCAGAATTTCAGGCTTTTGGTTTTTTGAAAGTTTTCAAAAGCGTTTTTTTTTTTGTTTGTTTTTTTCATGAAAAACTTGTATGCCTCACACTACTGCATAGAAATTTGGGGTGTGAGAGATAACAGTGGGTCTCCCTGCTGAACATTATTATATGAAGAAATGATCATGAAGGAGAAAACCTCTCAGTGTGATTTGTCAGATGCATGCATTTTCAATGTGATTTTCGCATACTCACTCAGAATGCAATCCACACCAAGACACAGAGCACAAGGCACAGGCAAGCAGTGAAGTACATATGTGCACACACACACAGCCCCCCACACAGACACTGGAGAGAGCCACTTATGTATTAACACCTTGACTGCTGCTGATGAGTTTGCTTGTCAGTGAAGGGATTTTGACTGAGATAGGATCGACGTTACAGGTCAGGATGTCAGTCACCATTCTGTATTTGGACTTCTTCCTCTTGGGGATATATTACTATTGTTCAGCAGAATCAGCTAGACCACTTTAAGTACACAACTGTATGTGCTTGTATTTCAAATTCATGCCACTCTGATTTCATTTGATTAATGTTGGGTTGATAAACATTTCATTTTTTATAAGACGATGATGATCAGAATGACAATGTATTTGTGTCGGCTGGAGTATGATTAAAAAGTGTATGATGTATGAATAAAAAGTGGACAGATTGACAATGCAGTTGTGTCAGATGGTGTATGATTAAAAAAATGAACAGATTGACAATGTAGTCATGTGGGATGGTGTATGATTAAAAAGTGGACAGATTGACAGTGCAGTTGTGTCAGATGGTGTATGGTTAAAAAGTGGACAGATTGACAGTACAGTTGTGTCAGATGGTGTATGGTTAAAAAGTGGACAGATTGACAGTGCAGTTGTGTCAGATGGTGTATGGTTAAAAAGTGGACAGATTGACAGTGCAGTTGTGTCAGATAGTGTATGGTTAAAAGTGGACAGATTGACAGTGCAGTTGTGTCAGATGGTGTATGGTTAAAAAGTGGACAAATTAACAGTGCAGTTGTGTCAGATGGTGTATGGTTAAAAGTGGACAGATTGACAGTGCAGTTGTGTGAGATGGTGTATGGTTAAAAAGTGGACAGATTGACAGTGCAGTTGTGTCAGATGGTGTATGGTTAAAAAGTGGACAGATTGACAGTGCAGTTGTGTCAGATGGTGTATGGTTAAAAAGTGGACAGATTGACAGTGCAGTTGTGTCAGATGGTGTATGGTTAAAAAGTGGACAAATTAACAGTGCAGTTGTGTCAGATGGTGTATGGTTAAAAGTGGACAGATTGACAGTGCAGTTGTGTGAGATAGTGTATAATAAGTAATAATAATAATGGTATTTATATAGCACTGAATCTTGTGCAGAGACAAATCAAAGCACTTTTGCACCAGTCATTCACACGCATGTATAGCTCTAAAACTGTAGAAACTAAAGACAAGGAATAGGCAGGCAAGGGAGGCTATTTTAGGAAGAGGTGGGTTTTAACGCCAGACTTGAAAGAGCTGAGTGTGGAGACTTGACGAAGCGAAAGAGGAAGTTCATTCCAATTGCAAGGTCCAGAGACAGAGAAAGAACGGCGGCCAACAGTTGAGTGTTTGAATCTGGGTATGCGCAAGCAGAGTGGATCCGAAGCCGATCATAGTGAGCGAGATGGAGTGTAGAGGTGAATAAAGCGGACCCCTTTTGTGAGCAGGTGAACCACCCTCGTTACAACCAGCGGCGTGTGAGCTGCATCAAGTACCTGGGGGAGCTGTACAACTACCGCATGGTGGAGTCGGCTGTCATCTTCAGGGTCCTCTACTCCCTCATCACCTTCGGCGTCTCCCTTGATGGTGAGTCCTTCACCTCTTGGCTGCCACACATCTGTACGTGTGAAAAAACAACACACCTTCACACCACACACATTGTGCTGTTCCCTGATAATTGAAAGGCTCCAAAATCCTCAGTGAGAGCCTAGCTAACCACATGCTTCTGAAAGAGATTGTTCATCCAGTCTCTTCTGAGTCTGGGTCCTTGACAACACATGCATCAACACTGTATCCATGACCTTGGTAAACATTTACTGACTTAGCCTGAATACAACATGCAAGGATACTTTCAAAGTGGCGCCGTTTCAGTGACATTCCTCCCAAACCACTCATTCTGAATCCCCCATACACAACCACACCTGGGTGCATGTTACGGTTTCAGCATTGGCAGTTCACAGGGAACTATTGATGTTAGGTCGCCAGTTGGGCAGACACCAGAGAAGACCCTGCACTGCTGCTGAGTCACTTTGGCGGTGTTCAGTGTGCCTGTTCTCATTTAACATACATAGGACACCACATACTAAGCCCCCTACTGATGACAATGGCTTAGTCACGGAGCCAGATTGAGTGAGCGTCCCCTCAGTGTGGAGACCACCACCATGGCCCTCCCCCTGCCCTAACGACAGTCCCTTTATGATTGCCAATACTGAAGACCTTGATGGGACTGACCCCAAGCATGGAAGTAGAGGGGGATAGATGTATTAAAGGTGCTTTATTATCTCAAAAAAAAAAATTATTGACAGTTATGGGGTGGGGGCAGAGTACCTTTTTTTTTTAAAAGGTGAACAAAGCTGAGGGCAGATGGGAAATTGTAATTTGAACACTGCACATGTGCATAAGATTGTAGCTGGCTACAGAAGAGCCGAAGATAAGAGGAAGTACGCTCAGCTGAGATGATGGAGGGCTGTTGTAAACATATCTTTCTATCAAGAGCAAACCTCACCAGGAGAAACAACAAGACTGATGCCTCTACACTTTGAGGAAAGATTACAGTGTACGGTCGTCATGTTTACAACAAGGACAGAAAAGCATCACATTTTTTAGGAGTACTGTGTTCCAGAGTATTCTTCAAAATTTCAGTTTGTTTCTGATTTTTGCATCATCTGTTCGTGGAGGTAAGGTTTTGCAGTTGATAAACTTACAAGACTCGAACTCTCTGTCCCTGAGGTAACATGTCTGACAGCAGAGTGTGGTTCCAGAGGTGGCACCCCACCCCCTGGACCCTCCAGAACACCTGTTCCGTCTGCGACTGGTGTGTGTGCTGCTGGACACGTGTGGTCAGTACTTTGACAAGGGATCCAGCAAGAAGAAACTGGACTGCTTCCTTGTCTATTTCCAGGTGACTGCACTATTTTGTGTCTCAGTACACAGTTACAATTATAAATTATGTATCTTCAGACTCCTTGTCATTTTTTCTGTAACAATGGTGCCAATTTCAGCTGATTCAAGACTAAGACTGGTACATCAGAAATTCATTGTTTGACATCAACAAAAGTAAAATACAACTTGACAAAAGCAGAGTAAATGTAACCAATCTGAAAAATAACATGTTTTTGGTTCAGTTTTGTGTTTGAAAGGATGATAATCAGTTGCACATTGAAAGTTTTAAACATTTGAAAACTTAATTTGGTTAGCTGATGAAGCATCTGTCTGAGGCTGGAAGTGTTCTTTCAGTACATAATCAGGGCCTTTGTATGTTTGTTTGTTTGATCCGGGCTATCTAAGTTACCTAAAAACTTAAGACTTTCTTTGACAACAAGTGCTGGGTGAGCAAGCAGTAGTGTCAGCAGGATGCATTTGTATATGATCTCTAAACAAGGTTATTTTAGTTCGGGATAGTCAATATCATGGAAAGTTACATTCTTTTTTTTTTTTCCAAGTTCTACAGGAACAATATTCACATGTGGTCAGCTGAGTTAAGCAACAAAAGATATAAACAGTATATGCCTGTGGTGTTTTCATTGTTAGTACCAAAGACAGGCGCTGTGTAAGTATCAACAACAATAACAATGACAATTTTCAGTGATACTATTGGTTCAAGCGGTCACTGCCCGTAGTGTTTTCATCATCAGTACCAAAGACAGGCACTGTGTCAGTATCAACAATAACAGTGACAATTTTCAGTTATACTACAGGTTCAAGCAGTCACTGCCTGTGGTGTTTTCATTGTCAGTACTGAAGACAGGCGCTGTATAAGTACCAATAAAAACAATAACCTTGATATTTTCAGCGATACTACTGGTTCAAGCGGTCACTGCCTGCGTGGAGCAACGATCGCCCCTTCCCCATCGACATCATGAACATGATGCGTGACACCATGGACGCCATCCGACCTAAGATGATGATGTGTGCCTCCTGGCAGGACGCTCTGGCTGCAGTCACTGCTCTGGAGGAGGAGTACAAGGCCAAGATCTGTGAGTGGGGGGATAGGGTGGGTGGGGGATAGGGAGCAGGGTTTCCACCTTTCAGCCAGTATACTGCTGGAGAGTTCCATGCTTACATCACTTAGAGAGGAGCGTCACATGATCTGTGCTGTCCAAGTTGATTGGTTATCCAAAATATGAGCAACAAAGGCAATCAAGAGAGGCAGAGAAAATGTGCAAAACGGCATGCTTCTTTTTTTTGACTCTTTGCTTCATATTTTGTTTTTGTTTTAATTGTGCATATGATGGCACTTAGTTGTACAGACTTTGGTTGTTGCAATGAAGGCTATCAACTGGAGTAATGGAGGACAGTACATGTTTGCTGCTCTGTCTATGTCCATCACCTTTGGCATTGCTCGTGCGTGATTTTGAGTAAAAGTCAGATGTATGTGCGCAAGATGGCTGTGGAACTCTCCAGCGGTCTGTTGGCAGATTTTAGCGAAAAGTGAAAAAGAGTTGGCAAGAAAAAGAAAATTTCAGTGAAAAACAAAATTTCTGCAAGTGACAGCTGCAAGAGCAACTGAACTGAATAAGTATTATTCGCTTAGAGTGGTAACTGGGAGTATTGTTACTGTGGGACACTACTGAAGCTGTGAAGGTGAAAACCGAGAAGTGCTGGTATGAATCAGTGCCTTTTTTCATCCTTGTAGATGTAAGATTGGAGTGTTCTGTGTGAATTGTAGATTTATGATAATGGCAGTAAGTGCAATAAAAGTGCTCCAATTGCGCCAGATTGCACCGTTTTGACAGGTGGTTGACAGGTTATCTGTGATGCCCCAACGGCCAAGGGGCAAGTGAAGTGGAGAAGTGAAGCACTGTTTTGAATGTAAATTTCAAAATTGTTCTGGGAAAGCATGCCAGAACTCCTCAGAATTTTGGGGATATTTGATTTTTCTCAGTGGGAGCCCTGGTGTGTGTGGCCACAGTGAACAAAAGATAATTTGTTGAATGTCTCAGTGGGGTTTGGACCATGCATGATGGACACAGTAACATGATGAACAAAGGGACTGTAGGCAGAATTGCATAGACCTGAAAAAATTATGCAAAACTCTCATGCTAAAAATTCATGCATAATTTGCATACAAAGAAACAAAATTTGTTCACCTCTTGAGTGAAACCATGGTGCCGGTAGGATCAAAGCCAGCATGAAAATGTGAGAATTTGGAATCCTGTTGCTGTGGAAGGAGAGATGTGAAGCAAAGAGGAAGCAGTGATTTTGGGTGAGCAGTGTTTGGAAGCTCGGGCAGCAGCAGGATGCTTACAACCTGACCAATGAACTTGGTTTTGATGGAGATCTCTTCAAGAAATGTACACGCCTAACAAGGGGAGCAACTTGCTCAAATAATGGACCTGGTAGAGGGGGATCTCATCAAACACTGCCTCAGCCGAGAAGGGATCTGCCTAAAGAGTGGGAAAATTTGCTTGCAATGTCATAAGTTTCATTGCATTGCGCAGAAGAGAAGTTTCACAGTGATGTTTGCGCAGATTTTGTGTGATATGGGCCACTATGAATTAACGCAAACACTAAAAGGTTGATGTAATTTTTTTTTTCCTTTCTGCATGCGAATTTCAAATAAGGTTTTTTGTTGTTGTTTTTTTGTGGTGTGTGGTTTCACCTTAGCATGACACTAATTTGTTTCCTTCATGCTGCAGCGGGCATTCTGCCCACAGCTGAAGAAGAGGAGACGGAGGCCGAGGAGGAGGGACTGTCCACTATACTGGAAAACGAGGAAGAAGGTGAGGCAGACTTGAGAGCTGAGTGATAATCATTGTCTGTTACTGGGTCCACTGGTCCTGAATGGTTATCATGCATGTTCTGATGACTGGTTTGGATGCACGGCTACAGTTAGACTGCTGGAGAGTTTGTGCTTACATGACTTGTATAAGAATGTCACATAATCTGTGCTCTCAAAGTTGATTGGCTCTGCAAACTTGCAAGCAACAGAGGCGATCAAGAGAGATGGAATGTGCAAAACAGCAGGCTTCTTTTTTCAATGTTTTGTTTCATGTTTTGGTGTCTTTATTGTGCATATGATCGCAGTTCCTTGTACAGAGTTTGGTTATAGCAATGGAAGCTATCAACTGAAGAAATAGAGGACAGCATATATTTGCTGCTTTTGCCTATGTCAGTCGCACTTTGCATTATTTACGATTTCGAGTAAACGTTAGATGTGCATGTGCAAGATCCAAAATGGCCATGGAACTCTCCAGCGGTATATTAATTTTTAGTTGTACTTGGAGCAAGTTGATTAAAAAAAAAAAAAAAGTCTACTTGCTCCCCACCCCCCACACTCCCCACCCCCTAAAATTCTGCTCACCAAACTGAAGTAAAGGGACAGTGTGCAGAACTAACAGCCGGTAATACAATAACAAGTCAGCCAGCATGATTCATTAACTCACTCTGGACGATGGAACGCTATAGTGTTCTGGACGCAAGGCAGCGTTCCGGACGACAGAATGCTATAGTGATTTTGACAATTAAAATTTTTCCACGTTTTCCTCATGGGGTACCATAAAAATCGCAGCTGCACCGGGTTTTGCGAACGTGTCAAGGATCATATAGAAAGTTTCTTCGTGAGGTTCCGTAACTATATACTTGCTGGCGAGCCGTTGACCTCGGTACCCCATATGACAAGCTAATCTGCATACGTATCGAAAATGGCGATATAAGTGGAAATTTTTGGAGCAAACTAGATCACGACTGTGGCTTTTTACTGCTGCAGAAGTGTTTGGAATGCTTCAGGCTGAAGGTTTCAACATTGATGAGAATGATGAAGACATTGAATAAAGTATCTGCAGTGAAGAAAGCTACCAGCAAGAAGGTACTGACAGTGACTCAGCTTCTGAGGGCTGTGAAGAGAGGGAGGGGTGTGGGCATACACACGACATGAGGAGAGGGGGTCAGTGGGTCAAGTACAAAGACTTTCATTCAGTTACTTTGTGTTATGTATTTTTTGTGATTTTTTTCCTAACCCTAACAAATATGTCTTCTGCAGGGAAAAGCAAGGGAGAAAACTATTCGTCCGGAGTGAGTTAAATAGGTAGTGATTATTACAGGTAAATAATAAGCTGGATGGGGGTGGAGGAGGAGGGAAGTGCAGCTGGTTTGCCCTGAACGTGGGTGTAGGTCGGTCTGAAGATGGAAAGCCATTTTTTACAGAAACAGAGTGACTGGAGTGGTTTTTTGTTTGTTTGTTTGTTTTTTAATGTAATACCTGGGGTTTGGGTGTTTATTGATAGGTGACCTGGTGTATTAGCCAGTATGTTCTTGCTGTTCTGGGGAGATAAACATTCTGAGTGTTCATGCAATGAATTAATCGAACAAGGATGTTAAAAAAGTAAAAATCCATACTGTTTAAAGTGAGTGGTGTGTGTGTCTATATATATATGTATATATACACACACACATATATATATAGAGAGAGAGAGAGAGAGAGAGAGAGATATGTATATAGATATATATGTGTGTTGTTGTGGTGGTGGTGGTGGTGGTGTGTGTGTGTGTGGTGGTGGTGGTGGTGTGTATGTTTGGGTGGGTGCCATGGTGGTGTGTATTTGAGTGTGTGTGGGTGGGTGGCTTGGTAGTGTGTGTGTGTGGCGTGGTGGTGTGGTGTGTATGAGTGTATGACATGGTGGTGTGTGCATGTGTTTGTGACATGGTGCTGTATGTGTGTGTGTGAGCTGTGGTGTGTGTGTGTGTATGTGTGTGTGTGGAGTGGTGGTGTGTGTGCTGCCAAGGTGTATATGTATGTATATGTGTGTGTGGCATTGTGGTGTGTTGTTCCAGAGGAGCTGTCGCAGGGTCTGTCCCAGGTGCGGCTGACAGACGGGTCTGGCACGCAGGACAGTGACCCCAGCCAGGAGGAGGACTGCAGGCCACATGTGGGCAGCCACAGCCACTCTGGGGAGGTCAGGCCCTCTGTTTTTTTGTTTTTTTTCTCAAGGCCTGACTAAGCATGTTGGGTTTCGCTGCTGGTCAGGCATCTGCTTGGCGGATGTGGTGTAGCGTATATGGATTTGCCTGAATGCAGTGACGCCTCCTTAAGCTACTGATAATGATAATGTATTGTTTTGTATTGCATTGTGTTGTATTTTGTTTTGTTGCATTGCATTGCATTTTATTATACTGTGTTGTATTGTTTTGTATTGTGTGGTATTACACTTTTGTCACAACAGATTTCTCTGTGTGAAATTTGGGCTCCTCTCCGCTGGTAGAGCATGTCACTACAGTGAGTGAGAGCGCCACCCTTTTTTGTTTTCCTGTCATACTGGATTTTTCTATAGAATTTTGTTGTGGGCAACCCTTTTGTCCTTATTGGAAAGGGAGGGACGCACACACTGTATTGTATGGTATTGTATGGTATTGTGTTGTAATATTCTTTTGTCACAACAGATTTCTCTGTATGAAATTTGGGCTGCTCTTCCCAGGGAGAGCATATCGCCACAGTGAGAGTATTGTTGTACAGGGGGTGTAGTACTGATAGATTGTGGGGTAGACATGTGTGATGATGATAAGTGTTGTGCAGGGGGTGTAGTACTGATAGATTGTGGGGTAGACATGTGTGATGATGATATGTATTGTTGTGCAGGGGCAGTATAGTACTGCTAAATTGTGGTGTAGACATGTGTGATGATGATAAGTATTGTTGTGCAGGGGGTGTAGTACTGATAGATTGTGGGGTAGACATGTGTGATGATGATATGTATTGTTGTGCAGTGGGGGTATAGTACTAATAGATTGTGGGGTTGGCATGTGTGATGATGATAAGTATTGTTGTGCAGGGGGAGGAGGGTGAAGGAGAGGACGACGCCTACGATGAGGAGGAGGAGGAGGAGGATGACAATGACGTACTGGACTCAGCAGGAGAGGATGAACACGACGACCAGGTGAGACTGTCAGATGGTGTGTGAGGGAAGGGAAAACAGTTGACTGCAGGGATTGCTTCTCTCAGCGACACAGTTTTCTCTTTGTCTGCTTCAATCTCTCTCTCTCTCTGTAGTCAAATATGCATGCACACACACAAGCTCATGCACACACATGCACCACATGCAGGCACACAAGCATGCACACACACACATGCTTGTGCACACAAGCATGCGCACTCACACATGTACACATTTGCACCAAAGTTCATGTTGTTGATGTGTTCTGCTTGGCTGTGTAAAATCCAGAAGCAAGTATTAGGGATTTCGTTATCTCATTTACTTTGTGTAAATTACATTGCCATCATTTTAAACTTAGCTTGGTGTAAATCATAAATGTCTGTGTTTAGTTATCACATGGTATTTTATGGCTGTTCTCTTTCTGTACTTATTGCTTGTGGGTGATTGTAATTATTTTATGTCAGGTATACGCCAACATGGTATTTAAGCATTTTATGCCTTTTATGTATTCATATTGGATGACTGATTGAATTTCTCGTTGAATTTCTCTTTTGGAGATAATAAAGCATCCTGTATTCTGTAACATCTGACCATGCTTAGTTAACAGAATTGAAACAGAACCAAAGGAAAAATTAGTATTTTTTACATGTACCGGTAATGTATTACTTACGGATGTATCTGATGCAGGTAACACTGCTGTCGAAGCCCAAGTTTATGCCAACTTCAGAAGATAACGATTTCATGGCTGCCTTTGACAAAATGATGGCTGAAAATATTCAGGTAAGTGATAAACAGACAGAAGTATTACACGATGTGTTGTTAGTCAACTCTTGTGATCAGTCTTGTAGATTATGAGATTTTGCATTCCCATTACCAGTACATGATTATCAGTGTTTTCTATCGATGTATAATTGATTAACCAGATTATTATTGATAATTGAATTTTTTTTTACCAGGATGTTTTCCAGGGCTGCAAGTCTTGGGGAAATGCTGGAAAAGTCTTGGGGAAATGAGAGAACCATTTCCAGGGTTGCAAAAGTATTGGGGAAATAAGAGAACCATTTCCAGGGCTGCAAAATTCTTGGGGATATGAGAGAACCATTTCTAGGGCTGGAAAAGTCTTGGGGAGGGAAATGAAAGAACTATTTCCAGGGCTGGAAAAGTCTTAGAATTTGGTTAAAAAAAAAAAAATTAAAAAAAAAAAACCCCAAAAAACTCTTGACCAATACCATCTAACAAAGAGCCTTGAAAATTGAGCATCTATGCAAGTAAACAGTGTAGAAAATTTAACATTGATAGTGGGATATCCACCGATCTCTTTTGTTAGTGGTGTAGCAGACAGATTTGTTAAAATATAGTTTGGCATTATGGTTTGGAACTGGAAATGTCCTGTCTGGTCTGGATAAAGTATGGAATTTGTTGTGTCACATCTGTGTGTTTGTGTGTGTGTGTGTGTACATTGATGTGTGTTTTAATGTTTGTTTTCCCAGTCAAGGACGCAGGAGTCATTGAAAGTTCCTCAACTGGACATTGCTGTTCCAATGCATCTCCGTGGAAAGAACAAGAAAGCAGGTGATGGCAGCTGGATATTTATCTCTTTTACTTCTTTTTGGAAAATTTAAATGAGAATATTTGCAGAAGATATCTTTGATTGATGTTTAGAGAAGAAAATTTTGAAAATTATATTAATGGTTTGAGGACAGTATGATGATATTGTCAAAATGAGAAGGGGGGTCGGGAGGGGAGGTGGGGGGGGGGGGGATGTGTGCACGCTTGTCTGTGTTTACATGCATGTGTCTCACAACTTTTTTTTATCTCTTTGAAGATACTTGATGCACTTGATGATGATGTTAACAGGGTTATATTGACAGCATTGCAGGTTTTAAAGCTGCTTTTTTTTTATTTTCCAGAATTTGTGAAAAAATGACATGAAAATGGAGTATGGCTGCCTGCATGGCTGGGTAAAAATGAGTAAAAACAGACATACAGGCAAAGTCCACTTGTTTATATACAGGTGTACTTGGAGTTGAAGCCCATGAACACAGAAGAGGAAGGAGGTATTTTGATTTTTAAAACAGTTTGTGAGTGAAAGTCTGCATGAACCTAGAATGGATACAGTGTGTTCACTGGAAGCTGTGATGTGTGTTGTGCAAGCCATCATGATCCCTCCAGACCTTCCGGGGATCAAATCTTTAAAAGTCCTCAAAATGAACTTTGAGGGTGTGTGTGTGTGGCTGAGTGTGGTTAGTTACTTTTAGGGCGTGTCTGTGTGCGAATGGGTGATTGCCAGTGTACTGAGTCTGAATTATTATGATCTTCATTCATGGGCTGCATCTCCCACGTTCACTCGTATGTACACGTGTATGACCATTTTTACCCCGCCATGTAGGTAGCCATACTCTGTTTTGGGGGGTATGCATGTTGGGTATGTTCTTGTTTCCATAACCCACAGAATGTTGACTTGTGCATATTTGATCTTCTGTTTGTATACACACAAAGGGGGTCAGGCACTAGCAGGTCTGCATATATGTTGAATAGGAGATCGGAAAAATATCCACCCTTTACCCACCAGGGGCAGTTACAAAGATTCAAACCCAAGACCCTCAGATTGAAAGTCCAATGCTTTAACCACTCGGCTGTTACGCCCATCAGTTATCATGATGATGATTGTTATTGTAGCATATGTGACAGTGACGTGCCCCAGCTCTCTGGGAGGTCCGGCGACACCAGCTGTGGCAGTGAAGGAGGAGAACACAGTCAGCTTTGTGCTGATGACCCGCAGAGGCAACAAACAGCAGGTGGGGGTCACTGCAGGGATCCTGCTAGAGAATTGGGTCATTCAGCATGTATCCACAACACATCAGATGCTTTATTAGACTGCAGAATATTTTGTTGTCTCCAATAAGAAATATCAAACTGTCACTCTTCATAAGGAGAAAAAAAAAAAGCCCACAAAAAACAAACATACAAAAAAACAAAAGAACAAAAAAACAGTCAAAGCAAAACAAAACAAAACAAAAAAAAACAACAACATGTTTTAAATCAGCAACTGTTCATTTTCCAGCTTATATCTACAGCAGCTGTTCAGGTTTCTTGACTGCATGTACAGCAGCTGTTTTTTTTCCCTCAAGGAAAAGGAACAAGAGCTGCTTTTCTTCTTCTTTTTTACCTCACAAAAACTAACATATGATTATTTCATATTTGTAGAATTTTTCTAATGATGTGACAGACATAGAAAAGGGATCAAAGTGTGTTGATATCTCTTCCTGTCTGTCTTTTGATGTCCAATCAATTGAGAAAGCAGTGGAGGATGACTTGTGTTTCAGTTTATTTTCAGGGAGTTGAGAGCTACATGGAAAAGCGCTTTTCCATTTCATTTGAAAAAGAAAAAAAGTGTCTGCCAGTTGGGTGTGACTGCCACAGAAAAGCTGCAGAGGCCATTCATGAGATCTGTGCAAATCTGGAAAGAAAATAGGGGGAGGGGGTGAAACTTAGGTATGGTGGTGTTGCCCACAACGGTTGTTGCAACGCTAATGCCGATGTACTTGACGATAAAATCAGGGGCTGAAATTATGCCAGCCGATAATGTGGTGATCCACTTGATGGCTGCAGTTAGTGTATGTTATTTAGATCTGTAACCAAATATTTGTCTCCATTACCAGCAGAAAATATGTTTTGTTTTATACCTGAATTTAGACTTATAGGAAACACTGTTCTTTCTTTTGTGTGTTTATGTGCCAATTGAAAAAAAGATATTGACCCCTGCAAAACAAACATCGGTTATTGGTTATTCTTGCACTGTTATTGGGGTTTGTAAACATTTTTTGTCTGCTTCAGTGGGGCTTTGCCCCATGACGTATGCATACTAAAAACACATAAACACACTGCACCAATCCTCACACTCCTTCTGCAACCCATAAACCCACACCCACTCCACACAAGTTGTACACACACATACACACACACACACACACCACACACACACTCATGCATGCACGCACGCACGCACACACGTGGGCAAGCACACCTTGGCCGTTCAAGGCATATGAACATGTGTACGTTTAAAAAGCGTAAAAATAATAGAAGTAAAAAATTAACTTGACTAGAAGATAAAAGTGAAGACAAGGAGTTATTTACTGATTCGAATGGCTGGAAATGAATGAGTTTTCAAAGAGGTTTTGAGAGAAGGGCAAGAAACAGCATGACAGACAGGAAATGGGAGTTCCATGTGGAAGAAGCCTGGAAAGAGAAAGTTCGTTTTCCAATACACTTTTTTAATTCAGTCTCCTCTCAATTCCCTGTATTTTTGATGAGGAGAAATGGCAGACTTGTTAGCTGTACATCTTGGGGGAAAGGGATACTTTTTTTCCAGTATTTTTTCCTTGTGGACATACTTGTGTGTAATTGTTGGATTGACTAGCTGCTGTATTTTGGATTGGTTTTCAGTGTTGTGATATGGTTTTTGGCCCTTTGATATTGATCTTAAGTAATGTGATGTGGGAAGTCCATCTCTTGGGTATTGCGATGTGTGATAGTTATTTGTGCTGAGTACTGTGTGACTGTTTAGAGTGTGTGTGAACAGAACATTGTGTTTGGTTGGATATCGGTGCAGAGTTTTGCAGTTTTGGGTTTTAGTGTTGTTCTACAGTGTACAGCACAGTGTAGCATGTTTTAAATGGAAAGGCGCTATATGAATTAAATTTTTTTTTATAATTCATTTGCTGATTGATCTATTGATGTGACAGCTGACCAACCTGGATGTGCCCATTACTGAAGGATTTGCCACCAAGTTCAGGGAGAGAGAAGAGGTACGCTTTGTGTGTCAGTGTTTGTATCTCAGTGTGTGCAGTGTGTGTGTGTGTGTGTGTGTACGTGCGTGCATGCGAGTGTGTTTGTGTGTGTGCGTGCATGTGTGTGTGCGTGTGTGTGTGTGTGTGTGTGCATGTGTGTATGTGCGCACGTGCGTGTGTGCGTGCATGTGTGTGTGTGTGCGCGTGTGTGTGTGTGTGTGTGCGTGTGTGTGTGTGCGTGTGTGTGCGTGTGTGTGTGTGTGTGCGTGTGTGTGTGTGTGTGCATACCCATATATCCACGTGTGCATTGTTCACCTGCTTTCTTTCATTCGGTGTGCGTGTTTGTTTCTATTTGCCTGTTTTTGTGAAATGTCTAAAGACCATATTTTACACTATGCACACACTTTTTTGTCTAAACTTTGGTCCACTCTTTTGCATGTTGTGTTCTTGACTGTGAGTGTACACATACGCATGAATGTGTATGAATTTGTGTTTGTGTGTGTGTTTGTATGATTGCTCATGCGTGTATGTGGATGTGTGTGTGTGTCTGTTTATGTATGCATGTGTTTACATGTAAGTATATGTGCATATTTTTGGAGGGCGGTTGGTATGTACATATGTATATTGTATGTAAGCTGTGTGTGTGTGTGTGTGTGTGTGTGTGTGTGTGTGTGTGTGTGTGTAGTTTGCTTGTCACTTTTTGGTGTTGATGTGAAATTATGTAATGTGATATGTAAGAAAAGAACAAAACAAAAAAAAACCCATGTATTTTGTGGAGCACAGAGAGCAGATTTCTGGATAGTGTGCTTTAAAAGTATCCATTATTATTATTCTTACTATTATGTAATTTGTGTGTGTTGCCCCTTCAGTGTGTGTTGTTTTCTCTGGCGTGTGTCTTATTGTCTCGCTTTGTATTCATTAGTTTGATGGCATGCAGTGTATGTGTGTCGTCCCTCAAATATGTGTTGTTTTCTCTGGTGTGTGTCTTATTGTCTCACTTTGTATTCATTAGTTTGATGATGTGCAGTGAATGTGTGTCGTCCCTCAAATATGTGTTGTTTTCTCTGGTGTGTGTCTTATTGTCTCACTTTGTATTCATTAGTTTGATGATGTGCAGTGAATGTGTGTCGTCCCTCAAATATGTGTTGTTTTCTCTGGTGTGTGTCTTATTGTCTCACTTTGTATTCATTAGTTTGATGATGTGCAGTGAATGTGTGTCGTCCCTCAAATATGTGTTGTTTTCTCTGGTGTGTGTCTTATTGTCTCACTTTGTATTCATTAGTTTGATGATGTGCAGTGAATGTGTGTTGTCCCTTAAATATGTGTTGTTTTCTCTGGTGTGTGTCTTATTGTCTCACTTTGTATTCGTTAGTTTGATGGCATGCAGTGTATGTGTGTCGTCCCTCAAATATGTGTTGTTTTCTCTGGTGTGTGTCTTATTGTCTCACTTTGTATTCATTAGTTTGATGATGTGCAGTGAATGTGTGTCGTCCCTCAAATATGTGTTGTTTTCTCTGGTGTGTGTCTTATTGTCTCACTAATGTAACAGAGCAAACCATAGGCCTAGTTTGCATCAGTTTGACATGGTAAGTATATGTACACACCAAACATGGAGTATAATACAAACTCCTCCTTTTGATGATGTGCAGTGAATGTGTGTTGTCCCTCAAATATGTGTTGTTTTCTCTGGTGTGTGTCTTATTGTCTCACTTTTGTATTTTTAGGTTTGATGGCGTGCATTGTATGTGTGTTGTCCGTCTATGTGTTTTTTCTCTGCTGTGTGTCTTATTGTCTCACCTTTCTATTTATTCATTTGATGGCTTGCAATGTATGTGTGTTGTCCATCTAATATGCGTTGTTTTCTCTGATGTGCGTCTTATTGTCTCTCTTTTGTATTTATTAGTTTGATGGCATGCAGTGTATGTGTGTTGCCCCTCTAGTATGCATTATTTTCTCTGTTGTGTGTCTGATTGTCTCACATATTTGATTCATTATCTGATGGCATCCAATGCATGTGTGTGCCCTGTGACAGGCTGAACGTATGGAGAAGGAGAGGATGAAGCAGATGGTGCTCAACATCCATGAACGTCAGGAGGAAGAGGATTATCAAGGTGGGTGGTGGAACTGACTCTGACTGCACGCTACCTTTTCTTCTCAGTGGCTGCTTTGGCCTTGTAGCTGTGCTGTTTGATATTTCTTGTGCACATATTCTGTAAAGTAAAACCAGGGAAGCGCCTGCCCGCCACCCCCTCTCTGCACAAGTCTCACCCCATAGTTAGGGATGGGCGTTTGCTGATCTAAAAACATATTTGTTTTAAACAGTGTTTTGGTTTGAAAACATATTTGTTTTAAACAGTGTTTTGGTTTGAATAATCTTTAATTGTTCAACAGTACACATTAAAACATATTTGTTTAAACAGTGTTTTGTTTTGAATAATCTTTAATTGTTCAAGAGTACACATCAAAACATATTTGTTTAAACAGTGTTCTGGTTTAGATAACTTTTAATTTTTCAACAGTACACGTGATTACAATGCAAACAAAAACAAAGAAGCATCAACAAGCTCAAAGCTTATACTGTGCTCACAACGTTGCAGCTCAACAGTGTTTTGAACTGTAGATTCTTCTTCCCACTGACTGAGTCTGTATGTGTTTGTGTGTGTGTGTGTTGGAGGGGTGGGGGGATGTGTGTTATAATTGTTGTATAATGCACTAATAATGATGATAACTTCTACAGAGTTGAGGCATTAATTTTTTTCCCCCCGTCCCCCAGAAATGCTGGCTTCCCTGAACCGCTCCCCACCCACCAACCAGAACCGTGAGCGCAGAGTGCGCTACCAGCACCCCAAGGGAGCGCCAGACGCTGACCTGATCTTTGGCTCGGGCCCCAAGTAGTCCCTGGACGTGCCACACTCACTGGGAGTGTTCAGGTAACCGCCTGGTCTTCTGCTGCCCTGTAGCTCCACTGAGGGCCTGGCATGGCACCACTTCTCTCCATCTCTCCCTCTCGTGGCACAGTTGTAGCAGATTAGGTTTAGCAAATATGGATTTGTCCAAATGGTGTGACAACTCCTTGAGAAACTTCAACTGTAACTGTCTCTCTGGTAGGGCATGTCTGTTCCAGCATGGGTTTTTTTTTGGGGGGGTTGGTTTTTGTTGTTGTTGTTGTTTTTCTGTCTGAAAGTGCATTTTTAAGAGTTTACTATCAAAGTCTATTTTTCTACAAGGATTTTACCACGGATAACCCTTTTGTTGCCAGGGGCTGTTTTATGTGTGAGAAGTGCTAGGCTGCACACAGGACCTCATCCGATAGACTAGTACTGTCACCACGACTCAGCTTGACAGTCGGGCAAGTCACTGGAAGACTAGTACTGTCACCACCACTCACAGCTTGACAGTCGGGCAAGTCACTGGAAGACTAGTACTGTCACCACCACTCAGAGCTTGACAGTCGGGCAAGTCACTGGAAGACTAGTACTGTCACCACCACTCACAGCTTGACAGTCGGGCAAGTCACTGGAAGACTAGTACTGTCACCACCACTCAGAGCTTGACAGTCGGGCAAGTCACTGGAAGACTAGTACTGTCACCACCACTCACAGCTTGACAGTTGGGCAAGTCACTGGAAGTCTAGTACTGTCACCACCACTCACAGCTTGACAGTTGGGCAAGTCACTGGAAGACTAGTACTGTCACCACCACTCAGAGCTTGACAGTCGGGCAAGTCACTGGAAGACTAGTACTGTCACCACCACTCACAGCTTGACAGTCAGGCAAGTCACTGGAAGACTAGTACTGTCACCACCACTCAGAGCTTGACAGTCGGGCAAGTCACTGGAAGACTAGTACTGTCACCACCACTCACAGCTTGACAGTCGGGCAAGTCACTGGAAGACTAGTACTGTCACCACCACTCACAGCTTGACAGTCAGGCAAGTCACTGGAAAATTCACTTGCCCAGACAGAATTTGCACTTGCCCAACTTTCAGAAACGTACATGCATCACCAAATGCTCACATGTGCGCACGCGCATGCACACACACACACACACACACACAAAGAAGTAGTCAAACCCTTTTCTTTAACTGATGTTTGTTTTGTTGGGTTTCACCAAAGATAACTGTTGTTTTGAACAGCCAAAACAAGTTTTATCTCAGTCTCACTTGACAAACACTGCCTTTGGCATGTTTTTGCAGTTGACTGTCAGCCACAGAAATTATTTCTTTTTTTTTCTTTCTTTTTTTACCTCCACTGCAAACAGCAACATGCAGAGTTAAAAAGACAAGCTAGCATTTGTACTGTAAGACAATCAATGCAAGGATTTGACAGATCCAAGTACGAATCTGTTAGATGGGGTCAACAGTTACTGTTTTTCACTTGCCTAGTAGGGCAACTCTGTTAAAAATTCACTTACCAGGATGGCCACATCAGGATGGGTTTCAGTTGTTCTCACCTGGCATCAGAGACACAGAGAGAGAGAGAGAGAGAGTGTGAGTGAAAGGGGATGGTGAAGAGTCACAGTTCCAGAGAGGGACGGTGGTACAGCTGTTCTTCTTCATGGAGGTTGCTTAGCAATGGAGCTTTCCACAACGTCCTTTGATACGTGTTGATCCCCTCAGTAAAACTGGACTTTGACCCCTACCTCGCCTCCATCCTTTCTGCTATTCCCAGTCTGACCATGTAAAAAAAAAAAAAAAAAGGGGGGGGGGGGGGGGGGGGTGACAGGATAAGAGGAGAGGGGGGTAGGGATAAGCAAGTCTGCTGTATGGGAGGTGGTGTCTGGAGGAGGGTTCAAAGAGAAAGTTAGGGGGGTGAATGAATGAGAAGTGGGGAGGATTGTGGAGGTCATGTCTGTGTTGACTTGATTTAAGTCATGATTCTACAGAATGGCCGTTTCCTTTTTGATTTACCAACTTGACCATAACACTGAGATGTGAGGGAGAGAGAGTGACAGAGAGAGAGAGAGAGACTGAATGAGGCAGAAAGGCAGACAGTTCACGGTCAAAGAAATGGAGGGGAGGGTTGTGAAGGGATAGCGCGGCAGTGATTTTGACAACCTTGCCAGTGGAGGGGTGAGGTGTAGGTTGAGAAAGAGTAGGGGTGGGTGGGGGGAGGAAGATGGGCACAGCCATCCATGTAGGTTGCCCTCTTGGACTGACTTCAGACAGGCCTGGCTGGCAGTCATGTAACACCGACGGGCAGGTGCCAGCAGTGAACTTTTCACTTTCCTCCAAAGAATCCGTCACCACGCGAGCAGCATCAAAACTCCTCACTTTGTTGTTGTGGACAGAAATCTGGTTGGCGAAAACATTTTTTTCTTTCCTCATAAGTTGTACTGAAATCTGTTTTCGCGTACTGGTGTATTCTAAGTCAAAATAATGTACAAATTACCCCAAAATGGTACTGGTAAACAGGTCTGTCATAGAAACAAACTCTGTTGTTTATTTTGTTTAAAGTGGAATGACATTAGAGTACGTTGCGACGTGATTTTTTTTTAGTTGTGATGTGATGGGCGGAAGACAAACTCCGCTATAAGAAAAATTACCATTGCCTCTCCAAACATAGCAACCAATGGCAAATCACCTTTTAGAGCTGCATGATAGCTCTCTTTTTCCGTTGACCTCTTCTCACAGTCAGACTCAAAACATCGTCTGCTAGAGGAAGAGTGTCAGATGATTGGTGTCAGGAGCGTGGTGGATATTTTTTTAAACAAAACATGCTAGTCTTGGAAAATATAACTTGCCCGGTCGGACAAGTTCGGTAAGGGCAATGCTTGCCTGACACGATGATCTACTTGCCCCGGGCAGTCAGGCAACCGTTACTGTCGAGCCCTGCCACTGGAGGTGTGGGGTGTAAAAATCCCTGTCTGTATATGGGGTTTGAACCCTTGACACTGGCTTCCTAGTTAGGTGTATCACCACAAGGCCACCACACCATTGCTGATTAAAGAATTTTAGTTAAAAGAACTTGGTATAATGAAAGAATGATAAGTACTAAGACTTAGAGCTGTCTGCTGTGCTGATATCCATACATAAAAGGTTTCTGCTGTGCTGATATCCACACATGAAAGCTGTCTTCTGTGCTGACATCCATACATAGTTATTCATTGGTATTATTTCTATCTGTATTCTATGGATCCACAGCTATTTCTACATGCATATGTGTACATATGTGTGTGTGTGTCACTCTGTGTGTGTGCTTTTGACTGATGTGCATTGTAAAGCACTATGAGTTTGAGAGGTTTGAAAGAGCTACATAATCGTACAGTTGTTATGTTCTTCATGTTAACAGAGACTCAATGAAGGCGTGGCAATGCAGACAAGCGTTGGCAGTAGCAAGGAGTGATGACGACACGACAGGAGATGATGCGACATGCCACCTGTGCCTGTGTCGTGTCATGTCGGGGAGCAGGCGGAGAGTGAGCAGTCATCACACACTGACCTGCCGCCCTCACAGAGAGGCTTGGGTTCACTGCTGCCTGCCTGCCTGCTCACTACCGCTGTTTCCAGATGAGAGAAAGCCACCATTTGACTCGCAGACTATTGAAACGATGCACAGGCAGTACATGCCTGTGTTGAAGTTGTTTGGAGCAGTTGGAAGCAGAAAAACAAGTGTGTGTGTGTGTGTTGGGGGAGGGGGGGCGGGGGGTGGGGGTGATGAATGCCAGCTTTGTACTACGTGTGCCTGTGGGTGTGTTTGTGTCTGCGTGCTTGTGTTGGGGGTTTGTGCAGTCATGGAAGTCATGGAAAAAGCCTGTGGGTGAAAATAATGAGAGGACCATTTTCCAGGGCTGGAAGCCTTGGGGGGAAAAAATGTTTAACCCTTGTTCTGGGTCTGAGAAAGGTCTTGGAATAAAGTCTAATTGTCAATGCTTTGGACCAGAAGCATTCAACGAAGATGATGATGTGTTAAAAAGAAGAATGAAGGATTTCCACCAGTCTGTTTCATCAGTAGTGGCGGTGCAGATAAATATTTGATTAAGTTTGGCTTTGTGTTTGGAACGGAAAATTTATCTGGTCTGGGATATTGTTAGGTCACAGTTGTGCTTGTGTGAAGTTGATAGAATGGTGGGAAGTGGAGAAATGGGTGGAGGGGTGCAGGGTGAGTGTGAGGGTTAATCCCAGCTTGCGCTGTGCATGCTTGTGGGTGTGCTTGTGTGCATGTGTCTTGTGTGTTAAGTGTAGACATTGGCTGTCTGTGCTTTTTCTCATTTCCGACATCATACTTTTTTTGGGGGGTAGGGGGTGGGGAGGGGGTTGTGCATGTTTGAAAGACTGAAAAATGGAGCAAAAGGGTGCAGAATGTGTTCAGAATTGGTTGTGATTACCATTTTTATTGATTCTGTTCATTGCGGTTTTGTTAAGGGGGGGGTGGTGGTTGTGTTTTTTGTATGGATTGTTTGGGGAAACGGTTTCCCTATGTTCATTTTGAGTTCTAGTTTAATTTTAGATTTGATTTTGAAGAGATGATTACACTGACAATTTTCTCCTGATTGTCAAACCTGTGTTTGATGCCTTTATAAACTCTGGAAAGAAAAGGTATTTGAGAAAGAAGAGAACTGCATGGAGTTTTTGTTCAGTTACAGCAAGAATCAAATTCATTGTATGGTTTGCTCTTTGCTAAAATGTTGTATTGATTGGGTTGCTTTTTTTTCAGTGTAAATTATCTTATATGATGGACATGGTTGAAACTGTGGATAAGCCACAGAAGTGTTTTCGTGGTGATGGTGATTGTTACAAATGAAGAATTGTTACAAACGGAGAGTTGACATGGCAGAGTCAGTAAGGTGTTGGACTTGTGATCCAGTGTTCACCAGTGATCGGGGTTCGAGGCCCTGTTATAGCATGGTGTTGTGTCCTTGGGAAAGGCACTTTTCTCTGATTTTCCTCACTCCTCCCAGGTGTGAATGGGTACCTGACCTCACTCAGGGAAGGTTAAAATGATGGAAGGAAATGATTGGGCCCTGCCTACCTATGCCAAGCCCTAGACACAGTGGATATGAATTCACTGCCATGAAGGCTGTGGAACTTTTAACCCTTTTAACCATCAGAACTAACTGACTGACTGACTTTGGGAGGTTTTAGTTCTTGTGATTACTGTCAGTTTACCACTGTGTGCTGTGGAAAGATCTTTTAAGTTCATGACTAGTTGTGGCTGTTCTCTGTTCTACCTACCCCCTTACACACACAGAATACAAAAAATGCAGTGCACTCCACCAGATCTACACACGAACAGTGCTTAATGGTGCAGGATTGGATGGAAAAGAGGGACATGCTAGACTTTAAAAAAAATTTTTTTTTACAGTAATGGAAGTCTGAAAAATTCTTGGAAAGAATGAGAGAATCTTTTCCGGGGCGGAGAAAAGTCCTGGAATGTTTTGCCCCTTCAGGGTCTGGGAACAGCTAGCTTGTTTCTTCAGTCCACCATTTGGGTAAGGCTACACATTGCCACAGTTTTGCCACTGTGGTTACACAAATTTCCATCTACCTCTTAGAGGTTAAAGGCTGTGAACGTTAACTCTGGCATGTTGTTCAGTCCAGTTTTTTGGAAGGCCCACATTTTGAGGAAGTCTGCGCATCGTTGGTTTAGAGATTACACCAATATTTTATTCATTGCACATACATGCATGCTTGCATGCATATTCAGGTTCGTAAAATAGTGTGCTGCAAATACATTTGCTTTAGTATTCATGGACCAGTTTTTCCCCTCAAATGGTCTTGTCTCGCATGCACGCCAATAGTTGATGAACAGGGTTGAACTCAAAAGTAATAAGTAATAATAATAATATGCATTCACGATAATACAGTGCTTTCCCTGCAGCTGACAGTGCATTTAACAATACATGTACCATGAGTAAGACACAGGAATACAATTTTTAAAATATGATATTCAGACTTGCTAAAAGTATTATGTTTAAAAGTGTAATATTACCACACACATGCGCACAGACATTCAAGGGGAAGAAGGACCTTAAGTTTAAAGTATTGTTTGAACAATATGTTTTAAGATTGTATTTAAGGTATAGCAGTGGAACAGTGTCTTGATATAAAAAAAAAAAAAAAAAAACCAAAAAAAAACTGGCCAGACAACTTTTCACTTGCTGATGAAGACAGCAGCAAGTGGAATTAGAATTGTTGGAAGAATAAACATGGAAGAGACATCATGCCATTTTGTGTCAACCGTGTTCATGCCATTGAATAAATATATTTTTTAAACATGCTCATTATTAATAGTTGCCCCTCTCTCTACCTCAGTATCTTTTTTGTTGTTCTTTTATATATTTTTCACTCTGTCTTTTTTTTCCCCCGAAGAACAGTGTGTGCTCATGAACATGTGTGTATATATGTACACACACACACACACACACACTGAGTACAGTATAGTACAGTACAGTACATCAAAAGAAATAATGCAATAACAGAAAGAGGAGAAATCACAAACTCACATGCTTGTATGCAAACGTTACCCAAATAATTGAATGTGCCTGTGTACGAATGTGTGTGTGTATTCCCCACACCATACACATAAACAAACAAGGCATGGTTTTCAAAGGTTTTATTGAAGCAAATGTAAGCAAAAATGATTCAGTATTTTAGTAAATACCAGACAGAGTTGGTGAACAGTAACTGGCACCAGTTTAACAGTGTATTAACCTCTTCAGTGTCAACTTCTTTCTCTCATTGGTTTAAATTGTTCAGCAGTACACATGATTATAATGCAAACAAAGACAAAGGAGCATCAACAAGCTTAAAGCTTACACTGTGCTCACAACGTTGCAATTTATTTTTAACATGACGGCTGATTAACAATATTATCATTATTTTGGGGTTCTCTTGACTGGTTTTAAGAGCTGGTGGGTCATCAAATCTGAAATGACCCATTTGTGGTGGACTAGGTTATATGCAACATGACTAGATAAACAATGTGATTCGATTGGATTTTCTCATTTTTAATCTTTTTTTTTTTTTTTAATCAGTTTGTCATTATTGTTTTTCTTTGAAGTTTATGTTGATTTTGCTTTATTTTGGCTTGTGCTTTGTCCGGGTTTTTTTTGTTGTTGTTGCAGAAATAAAATTCTAGCAAACTACAGCAAGAAAGTATACATAACCCATCTTTTTTTGGGAAAAAAAATGAATAGACCAACGATTTCTGATAGAAGCTTATTCAACAAACTGCTTGTGGTTAGCAAAGAGTGAACCATGAATGTGAGGTAAACAAGTTTCACATACTTTTAGAATATGTTATAGACTGTTAATAAAAGCAGCTGAAATGAACCTAAAACAATGTGAAAGCTAAAAACTAAATGTGTCGCCGTATCTTACGTACACATAGAGTCATGAATTATAATCTAGTTCTGCTATAATTTTCTCCTGCATTCGATAGCCAGTAGTAACACCATTCTTTGATCAATGTAAGTGTGTTTTGCGAAAAACATGCTGGTTTAGTGATTAAGGCAACACAAGATATTGTTTCATTCCTTTCATCAGTCTCTTTCTCCATGCCCTGAGTAAACAGATGGTTTGTCTGAGAGTTAAACTCTTGATCACCCACACAGATATTCTTGGCCTGTTCAGCTCGCTCTCTCCTTTGATTTCAGCATCTAGCTCTACAACTACCCCCACCCTCCACACTCTCTGCACGTCATCTGACATCAGTCACACGGTCATTCTCATCAAGTAAACCACTGACGAGATTTTGTCACCACAAGCACTACCTTCATCGCCTTCAATGACTTGTGAAGCTTCTGCAACATCTTGGGTGATAAGTCACGAATGGTTTTTGCAACACACTGCTGTTTCAAGCCATTAGGGCCAGGCTGTCCATAGTCATCCACCATTTTGAAAGCGTCATCCTAAATTTCTGAGAGGGTACTGACAATAACATCCAGTAATTGCCATACAGAGCATGACTGGCTTTTATTCCTCCTGGATAACAAAGGTAGACATATCAAGTTTTCTGACTAGTGGCTATTGGGACACATCAGCTTTTAAATAGAACTGTGAAAATTCAAAAATCGTGAAATGACATGGACATATGTACATCCTGCAGCAAATGTTGAAGCATTTCTGCGGATGTATATTTCATGCGGCACTGAAGAGGTTAATGCAGAAAAGTAATTAGCACCAGTCGGAAAGTAGATGAACACAAAAAGGTAATAGCACCAGTGGGATAGTATATTAACACAAATAAGTAATTAGCGCCATTGGGACAGTATATCAAAACATCACCATCATCACTGCCCAGTTGTATGCATGACATAATTGGCTCTCAGAAGGAATTCAAATGACCCTGTGTCTATGTCTTGGAAGGGTCTATATAACGATTAATCCTTCATCTTTATCTTTTTTTCTAATTTCATTTTCATTTCATTATTTTCTCATTTAGATATTATCTTCTTTAATTTTCATTGGAAATAACTGAAGAGTTTGTTCATATTTTCTCTTCTTAATATTATCTTCATTAATTTTCTTTGGAAATAATTGAAGAATTTGTCAAGTTGTTACCTGCACTTGTTTTCCTCCACTATTATACTGGACTAACTAATTGTGGTCAGCCAGTGGTGGACTGCTAGCATCTCTTCGGATCCAAGCACAGGCTATTACCATACACAACTCTCTCCCTGTGTCAGTGATTATTTGACAATCAGTGCCTGGGTTATAAGAGCTATGCTGAGCACACTGCTCATCACCCCTCCTCACTTACAGACTGTTAACATGAAACAGTCCACTGATGTCTTGGTTTGACTGCTGACCATCAGAGAAAGGTATATCCTGCTGCACAGCCTGTCAGGTCAGTGAAAATTGGTGTAAACCAACAAAAAATTCTACAGACTACATTTTTTGTTAAAAGGTTAAAAGTATGCCAACCGTTTTTTGTTGTTGTTTTTCCACTTAAGAAGAAATTGACTGAGCCGTCTATTTGAAAACGCTTTTGAAATAATGGGATTTTGAGATGGTTGAACAACTAAGTATTATGAGCTACACTTCTTGATGCACAAAACATACAACAATGTGACTAATTCAACAACAAAACCTAAAAAATACAAACAAGTATGCAAGCAGAGAAAACCCTCTAAATGAAGTTCATGTGACCAAGGCAGCGTAACTGAACAAAAATAACAATCGAAATACACACATTTTGGAATAATTCCAAAATAAGTACTATCATCAGTCCCTACCCTCCCTCCTCCATGCTGTCCAACATTTTTTTGGCTTATGTGACTTGTGATATCCCACTATATGTGTTAATCTCAGAACAATTGGTGTCTGCGGTCATAACCACATATGCTTGCTTGGAAGTTGTCCAACTTTACTAGTTATCGTTTACTCTGTGTGTGTGTGTGTGTGTGTGTGACATCACTCTGATTGCTGATTGGGGTGGCAATTGGTCAATGCTTTGAGCTACACATCTGGCCACGTATACTATCAAAACTGTGTTCATGTTTTTTCATGAACTACAATCCTCTTCTGGGTTGGACAACAACAGTCATGACTCTATTTCTCTTTTTGGCTGAAGGAAAATTTGGCGAAGCCCGATGACAGGTCAACCCACCGTATTGGCTGCAAATTCAGTATGATGGGTTAACCTGCCATGTAGGCAGTGAACAGGTTAAACTGGAAATACTTCAGTTATAAACAGGACAAGAAGAAAATCGTACACAATGTCCTGTCCTGATGTTCGTATATCTTAAAGTATGTGACCGTCTTCACAGCAAGAAATTCCTAAGATGAATATGGATGATATTCATCAAAACAAAACTAAAAGATAACAGTGAAATGAAGAAGAAAGAACACGTGGTTGAAAGTGAAACCAGTCAGTCTTACTCTACTGATTTGGTGTCATCCTCTTCATCTGTCCCCAGAACTATCCCCATTGTTTGGTGTCTGTAGGTTGTGCCAGACCTCTGGTCAGCTGCCTTTCCGCTTTCATCAGGGTTCGTACAGAGCCAAAGAAGTCCAGAGAAAACCACTTACAGGGCTCAAAAAGTCCTGGGGAAAAAAAGATGTTGCCCTCCAGGGTCTGGGGGTCTTGGAATAATAAATAATAAAACAATGACCAGTTAAAAAAAAAAAGAAGAAAATAAGTAATGAAAGCTGACATCAATACTGGGATATCTGCCCATCTCTTCTGTTAGTGGTACTGCAGACAATTTATTCATTCTGTCTGGCTGTGTGTTTGGTACTGAAATTTTGTCAGTCTGGTGTGGAAAAAATACGGAGTGGTGTCTGGTCTCATCTGTGGGATCCCTGGGTTGTGCAAGACGCAGGTTGTACCATGCCCAGTCCACCTCCATTGTCCAGCGGCAGTGAGTATGGCTTCCTGCCAGTGGTGGGCGTTCGATTACTAGTGGTGTCTGGCCATGGGTTTGTTTTGGAGACAGTTGTTTACTGATAATGGTCTGTACCTTCTTGGTGGCTGTCTTTGGTTTTAGCGTTTTAATTCAAGAAACGAGACAAAACGTTGTGTTCAATACGCACTGTCTAGAAAGAAGAAAAAAAAAGACTTGGGCAACAAGAAGCTTGAGCTTATAGTGTGGTTGTCTTCCTTGTTCTGCATACAGCAGGACTGATTTAGATACTGGAGTTGAATGTAACACACACAACCACACACCTTGCAGTAGCAAACTATTTCTTCTTTGTGTATCAAGTACATGTACCCCAGCTGACCCCACCCACCCTAAAAAATTAGTAAAATTAATCTTCAAAAATACAATCCAAAATATATTCATATCAAAATTCATTTCAAGAAATACATTCAAAAATAGATTTGGCATCAGCAGAACAAAGTGTCGAGAATAATGTCAAAACAACAATTGCATGAAACAGAATTACATGCAAAAATACATTTCCAGATTCATTCAATTCATAATTGTTAAACAATCAGATATGTACATAATTATGTGGTCAGAAAAAAAGAAGTAATACACATACACATATACAAAATTATTGATATTAAAGTCAAGAAGTGCCCTTTTGGGAGGAAATTTGAGATTTTTTTTTTTTTTTTTTTTTTTTTTTGCGAAGATGAGACCCCCCTCAAGTGAGAAGCAGAAAAGAACAGAAATACCCTCAACACTTTTTTTATATTTTTTTTTATAAGAATTTTAAAATTCTATTACCAAAGACATCACAGTTTATCATTAAACACACCCCTGTTTGTCAGTTACTCATTTACATATATACAAGGAGCACTTTGGACTGAAAAAGGTAAATGATACATGTTTAGGATAAATAGATGAAGTAAATAAATGAATACATATATAAATCAGTAAATAAAGAAGAAAAGATAATAATATAAAGGGACCTATCATTTTACTTCCTTTAATGTCTTCATCTATTTTGTTTTTTTATGTTGTACATTTTTTTAACATTTACACCAAATTATGGAATGAACGGAAGTGGTTGCATAGTATTATATCCAAGCATATTAATGACACAGCACAGGACATTTATAGAAAAAAAATATTTTGATATATTGCATTATTAAGACACATTAGGTTTGACATTACCCATAAATACTTATACTTTTTTTTCTTTTCTTTTTTTTTAATGAACAGGTTTTAAACATTTACATTATACAAGTATATACTTTCAAACAAACAAAGCAAAAGAAAAGAAAAACTGAAACAGATAAGCAAAAGATACAAGTCATTGTCATCATCAAAATAAACGTTTCACAGAGAAGAATGCTTTCACTGGCCTCCTGCTAGTGGTGGGCGTTCGATTACTAGTGGTGTCTGGCCATGGGTTTGTTTTGGAGACAGTTGTTCACTGATAATGGTCTGTACCTTCTTGGTGGCTGTCTTTGGTTTTAGCGTTGTAATTCAAGAAACGAGACAAAACGTTGTGTTCAATACGCACTGTCTAGAAAGAAGAAAAAAAAAGACTTGGGCAACAAGAAGCTTGAGCTTATAGTGTGGTTGTCTTCCTTGTTCTGCATACAGCAGGACTGATTTAGATACTGGAGTTGAATGTAACACACACAACCACACACCTTGCAGTAGCAAACTATTTCTTCTTTGTGTATCAAGTACATGTACCCCAGCTGACCCCACCCACCCTAAAAAATTAGTAAAATTAATCTTCAAAAATACAATCCAAAATATATTCATATCAAAATTCATTTCAAGAAATACATTCAAAAATAGATTTGGCATCAGCAGAACAAAGTGTCGAGAATAATGTCAAAACAACAATTGCATGAAACAGAATTACATGCAAAAATACATTTCCAGATTCATTCAATTCATAATTGTTAAACAATCAGATATGTACATAATTATGTGGTCAGAAAAAAAGAAGTAATACACATACACATATACAAAATTATTGATATTAAAGTCAAGAAGTGCCCTTTTGGGAGGAAATTTGAGAATTTTTTTTTTTTTTTTTTTGCGAAGATGAGACCCCCCTCAAGTGAGAAACAGAAAAGAACAGAAATACCCTCAACACTTTTTTTATATTTTTTTTTATAAGAATTTTAAAATTCTATTACCAAAGACATCACAGTTTATCATTAAACACACCCCTGTTTGTCAGTTACTCATTTACATATATACAAGGAGCACTTTGGACTGAAAAAGGTAAATGATACATGTTTAGGATAAATAGATGAAGTAAATAAATGAATACATATATAAATCAGTAAATAAAGAAGAAAAGATAATAATATAAAGGGACCTATCATTTTACTTCCTTTAATGTCTTCATCTATTTTGTTTTTTTATGTTGTACATTTTTTTAACATTTACACCAAATTATGGAATGAACGGAAGTGGTTGCATAGTATTATATCCAAGCATATTAATGACACAGCACAGGACATTTATAGAAAAAAATATTTTGATATATTGCATTATTAAGACACATTAGGTTTGACATTACCCATAAATACTTATACTTTTTTTTCTTTTTTTTTTTTTTAATGAACAGGTTTTAAACATTTACATTATACAAGTATATACTTTCAAACAAACAAAGCAAAAGAAAAGAAAAACTGAAACAGATAAGCAAAAGATACAAGTCATTGTCATCATCAAAATAAACGTTTCACAGAGAAGAATGCTTTCACTGGCCTCCTGCTAGTGGTGGGCGTTCGATTACTAGTGGTGTCTGGCCATGGGTTTGTTTTGGAGACAGTTGTTCACTGATAATGGTCTGTACCTTCTTGGTGGCTGTCTTTGGTTTTAGCGTTGTAATTCAAGAAACGAGACAAAACGTTGTGTTCAATACGCACTGTCTAGAAAGAAGAAAAAAAAAAGACTTGGGCAACAAGAAGCTTGAGCTTATAGTGTGGTTGTCTTCCTTGTTCTGCATACAGCAGGACTGATTTAGATACTGGAGTTGAATGTAACACACACAACCACACACCTTGCAGTAGCAAACTATTTCTTCTTTGTGTATCAAGTACATGTACCCCAGCTGACCCCACCCACCCTAAAAAATTAGTAAAATTAATCTTCAAAAAAACAATCAAAAATATATTCATATCAAAATTCATTTCAAGAAATACATTCAAAAATAGATTTGGCATCAGCAGAACAATGTGTCAAGAATAATGTCAAAACAACAATTGCATGAAACAGAATTACATGCAAAAATACATTTCCAGATTCATTCAATTCATAATTGTTAAACAATCAGATATGTACATAATTAAGTGGTCAGAAAAAAAAGAAGTAAAACACATACACATATACAAAATTATTGATATTAAAGTCAAGAAGTGCCCTTTTGGGAGGAAATTTCAGAAACTTTAAAAAAAATTTTTTAAGTAAAGCGAAGATGAGACCCCCCTCAAGTGAGAAGCAGAAAAGAACAGAAATACCCTCAATACTTTTTTTTTTTTTTTTTAATAAGAATTTTAAAATTCTATTACCAAAGACATCACAGTTTATCATTAAATACACCCCTGTTTGTCAGTTACTCATTTACATAAATACAATGAGCACTTTGGACTGAAAAAGGTAAATGATACATGTTTAGGATAAATAGATAAGTAAATAAATGAATACATATATAAATCAGTAAATAAAGAAGAAAAGATAATAATATAAAGGGACCAATCATTTTACTTCCTTTAATGTCTTCATCTATTTTGTTTTTTTATGTTGTACATTTTTTTAACATTTACACCAAATTATGGAATGAACGGAAGTGGTTGCATAGTATTATATCCAAGCATATTAATGACACAGCATAGGAAATTTATAGAAAAAAATATTTTGATATATTGCATTATTAAGACATTAGGTTTGACATTACCCATAAATACTTATACTTTTTTTTTCTTTTTTTTTTAATGAACAGGTTTTAAACATTTACATTATACAAGTATATACTTTCAAACAAACAAAGCAAAAGAAAACTGAAACAGATAAGCAAAAGATACAAATCATTGTCATTATCATCAAAATAAATGTTTCACAGAGAAGAATGTTTTCACTTCCCATTCCCTGATCCCATGTT
This sequence comes from Babylonia areolata, assembly GCF_041734735.1. Classification (NCBI taxonomy): domain Eukaryota; kingdom Metazoa; phylum Mollusca; class Gastropoda; order Neogastropoda; family Buccinidae; genus Babylonia; species Babylonia areolata. The sequence continues at coordinate 23,828,443 of NC_134900.1, read as the reverse complement.
CCACCTCCCTCTCTTGCCCCCCTATCAACCACCCACCCCTACCACCCTCCCACACACACCTCACACTAATAATACTCGTAAAACTAAAAAATATTTACAATGTCAGGCTGGGGCATTGTCCAGGAAAGTTTCCTCTGAAAATTGGCCAGGGTCCAGGGGCTGCCTTGGGCCCCTGGTGGGGTGTTGTCCCCCTGACAGAAAACGAAATTAGTGAAGAGGTTTTGGGGACCTGATGTAATTGTTTAGCTTTCAGGAGGAAAGCTAAAACAGTCATTCAGTTTCTGAAGTGGCTTCCAAGGCAGTCATCTTCCTCTCCCACTTCTACAGTTTGTGACAACCATTCCCATCCCCACTTACCTCCAACGCTTTCTTCGTCGAAAACGTCGCCATGATTCACCACTCTCGACATGCTTGCCATTTGAAAATTACAAGAAGGCAGCTTAATCAAAAGTGACGTCACAGTATAGTTGAAAAACTGAACCGGGCTCAAAACAAAAAGCTGAACCAGGCTCGAAACGGACTAGACGAAAATAAAACATACTCGTTGATTTTTTTTCCTCTGAAAAATTTCCTTTTTCCCTCTGAATCAACTGCTTTTCTGCTGAAAATAGCAGATCCACTGAGAGCCTTAATGTGTTCCACCTCCTTCAGGTTTCAGAGAGCTAACAATTAATGGGAGAAAGAAAATGGTTACAGACATTAACATCACACGGAACTATTATCAAGACTTAACTCATTCAACCCTGGGGTGTTCACAGCCTCTGTTGGATACCAAGCCATACTGATGTGGAAAAATGAAGAAAAAATATACTGAAATCGACTGGTTTTTCCTTGTAACTGACATGTGGGGACACGGCCGGAAATACTGTTCAGGGCTCTCACTTTTCAGCAAGTTTGCAAATTTCAGTAAACAATTAGATTCAGCGAAAAAACAAAAATCAGTGAGAAACATAATTTCAGCAGCAGCAAGAGCAACTGAACTGAATAAGTATTATTTTAGAGGGAGAGTCATTCAGTGAGACACTACTGAAGCTGTGAAGGTAAAAACTTTGAAGTGTTGGTATGTATCAATGCCTTTTTCATCCCTGAAGATGTAAGATTGGAATTACTTTGTATGAATTTCAGATTTATCATAATGGCAATGCAGTGCTCAATTTGTGTCAGACTGCACTATTTTTAATGTCAATTTCATTTTTTATATCTGTGGGAGCATGCCCCTGGAATTTCAGGGACTTTTCATTTTCCTCAGTGGGATCCCTGCAACATGCAGTAACTCTTTCTGCTTCTGCCAGCACCTTCAGCAGGTGGAGTGTCTGTTCTTTTCTCAGATAACTGGAGGTATCTGACATTGTCCACGTCAGTTCCCCGCTTTTTGGAGAAAGGAGCTGAAGTCTGGCTATGGTGTACCTTCAGTAGGCTTTCCCAACGTGATGTCATGGAATGAAAAGTTCAGTGTTTGACATGCCTCTGTGTACAGAATTCATTACACAATCTCTGAACAATCTGAAGTGTGTGGTGTCACAACGTGAGATATGGCAGGTGACAGATGGTGTGTCAAAAATGAACCACGACTCGTAGTCATGCACGTTCCAAGGCTGCAAAAATCTTGTAACAAATAGGTCCTCCCATTTAGGGTCTAGAAAAGCCTTGGAACAAATATGTTCAGCTCTCTAGGGTCTAGAAAGTCCTGGAACAAATATGTTTTGCCCTTTAGGGTCTAAAAAAGTCTTGGAACAAATATGTCCTGTCCTTTAGGGTTTAAAAAAAAGTCTTGGAACAAATATGTCCTGCCCTTTAGGGTCTAGAAAAGTCTTGGAACAAATATGTTCACCCCTTCAGGGTCTAGAAAAGTCTTGCTATGCAAGTCATTATGACTAGAGGCACAAAAATTACCAAAAAACAACAAACATTTGCTATACACAGGTAATCAAGATCATGAATTATAACACTGGATTTCAACATGTCCAGAAAAAAGGGGAGGTTTTGGTTTTTATTAAGTTTTTTTCTTTCTTTTTCAACCTCACAATAACAGAAAAGACATATTCATGTAAAAATGTCAAGAAATATACACAGGAACATAGTTTTAAATCACAATACAAAGGACATATTTACCACAAAAAATGCCATCAAATAGTTTGAAAATGTTCCAATTATCAATAAAAGGGGAGGGTGGGTGCTTTTTTTAAGGGGAGTGGAGGGGAGACTGAAAGGGTGGTCTCAACATCAACAGCTATATGTGAAACAGATGCTGTAGTTTTTCAGCATATACAAAAATTTTTTAAAAGATTTTTTTTTTTTTTAAATGGAAACGAGTTGGACATAAACATTACATCAACAGCAAATACTAGTTGTTGCAATCTGTTCCAGACTACATGACTTGATGATTATCAACTAAGTTGTACTGTTCCATGTTCTTGTAGTGTTGAAGCCGCTCTGCTTACATCTAAGTAGAAGAACCTTGCTTTTTTTTTTTTTTTATGAGATTAACACTTTAAGGTCCAGCAGCTCCAGATCAATTTCCCTTTCCCCATCACCATTCTTCTCCTACCCACCCTCTGAATCTCTACTCATTTCTCTGTTCAACCTTGCCTCCTTTTACTGATTAATACTCACAATCTTCTCAAGCTTTTCTTTTACCTCTACTGTCATTTTCAACTGAAGACAGACCAATGGTCTGAAATGTTGGACATCTTTTATCAAAAGCGAGTCTTATTTTACAACCCACAGTTTTTATAATCTTTCTCCATTTGAAGTAACATCTCTTTACACATGAGTTTGATGTTTCTAAATGGATTTCCCTCCTTTGATTGTGTCCAACACTGTGTGAGAGTTTGTTTTAAAGACAAACTAAGTATAGACTTGATGCGTTCAGTAAGATGGTAGCTAGTCGATCAACTCGACATTTCAGACTGCAACAAACTGATGAATTAGTGCCAGAATGTGGCTCCAACAAAGAAGGTATTAAGTAAAGTAAAAGAAGCTTTTGTAGTGTAATTTTTCACTGTTTCAAACAGACACCAAGGAGCCTAACATGTAATTACTGATAGAATAGTGACTAGAACAGTGCAGTGACTGACATCACGAAATCGGTTTTTATTGGGACTGTTTGGATTCCTTTTCATGTGGACTATGGAATACTTATATCTGCATCCACATAAAAATAAGATTATTTTATAAACCTTATGTTTAGCACTTTCTTTTGATCACTAATTTGAATATCTAGGCTGATTTTTTGTGATTTTTAAAAAATCATGAAAAGTCATGCAATTTCTGGGTTCACGGTGCATGGTTAAGTCTGCGGCTCAATAGTGATAAATGGTAAGAAAATACACTTAGAATCATCAAAAACACAAGAGTACTGTACAGTAGTAAAAACTTTGCTGTCAGTTCCATAACTTTGTACAATCAAAAAAGAAAGAAAACATGAAAAACATGGGAAAGCAATAACTATCATCATTATCAAAGCATGCATAAAATATTTTGTGCAATGATATCGCCATTGTCAGTTACGCAGGATATATAAAAAAAAAAACAGAAACACATGCAAAATACTTTATACAGTGATATTGTCAGTTGCACAGAATCTAAAAAAAAAACAAAAAAAACCCAACAAATATCTGAGGGCATAAAAAATCAGTGTTTCTTTTGTACAACTGTGTTAAATCTGTAAAAACTGGAGTTTTCATGCTGAGTAAATTTTGCACTGCTAGAATCGCTTTTTTAATGCTACTCAGCCTAAGTCTGTGTGAATACCAGCTGTAAGTTCTTTCCACACAGAATATATCTCAATCACACGCTGACAGACACAGACTGCTATCTCTGTCACACGCTGACAGACACAGACTGCCAAGTGTGTATATGTTGCCGTGGAGAGAAACCCTTTTTGCTGACGACAGAAGAGCGCACTAGGTGTTGGAGTACAGGATCTGGCTGTCCCGGAAGTCCTGGGCCATACGGAAGCAGTATCGATACTGCGTCTGCAAGGTAAACAATAACAAATAGTAATCATAATGCACATTTGTACAGTGCCCCTTCTCAGTGTCAGGGTGCTTTACATGAAAGAAAAGGTTACAATTTACATGAACCATCCTCTCTCTTTCTTTATCTTCCCCTCCTCCCTCCCCCCCCCCGCACCCCCCCCCCCCCCCACACACACACACACCCTCCACCCAATCTCTCTGTGGTAGTGTGATGTTAATAACTGTGGTGTCTGTGAATGACTGACCTCAGTGGTGAGGGCCTGGGGTGTGTGTGAATGACTGACCTCAGTGGTGAGGGCCTGGGGTGTGTGTGAATGACTGACCTCAGTGGTGAGGGCCTGGTGTGTGTGTGTGAATGACTGACCTCAGTGGTGAGGGCCTGGTGTGTGTGTGAATGACTGACCGTGAGGGCCTGGGTGTGTCGTGTGAATGACTGACCTCAGTGGTGAGGGCCTGGGGTGTGTGTGAATGACTGACCTCAGTGGTGAGGGCCTGGTGTGTGTGTGAATGACTGACCTCAGTGGTGAGGGCCTTGGGTGTGTGTGTGAATGACTGACCTCAGTGGTGAGGGCCTGGGGTGTGTGTGAATGACTGACCTCAGTGGTGAGGGCCTGGTGTGTGTGTGAATGACTGACCTCAGTGGTGAGGGCCTTGGGTGTGTGTGTGAATGACTGACCTCAGTGGTGAGGGCCTGGGGTGTGTGTGAATGACTGACCTCAGTAGTGAGGGCCTGGTGTGTGTGTGAATGACTGACCTCAGTGGTGAGGGCCTGGGGTCTGACTTGGTGCAGGTAGCGCACAGTGGAGAACAAGTCCACCTCCTTGTCCTCCATCATACGGCTGACCAGATCACACAGCACATAGAACAGACCGCTCTGTGTGGCACCGTCCCTGTAACACAGACATCAGCTGACCAGATCACACAGCACATAGAACACACCGCTCTGTGTGGCACCGTCCCTGTAACAGACATCAGCTGACCAGATCACACAGCACATAGAACAGACCGCTCTGTGTGGCACCGTCCCTGTAACAGACATCAGCTGACCAGGTCACACAGCACATAGAACAGACCGCTCTGTGTGGCACCGTCCCTGTAACACAGACATCAGCTGACCAGGTCACACAGCACATAGAACAGACCGCTCTGTGTGGCACCGTCCCTGTAACACAGACATCAGCTGACCAGGTCACACAGCACATAGAACAGACCGCTCTGTGTGGCACCGTCCCTGTAACAGACATCAGCTGACCAGGTCACACAGCACATAGAACAGACCACTCTGTGTGGCACCGTCCCTATAACAGACATCAGCGACCAGGTCACACAGCACATAGAACAGACCGCTCCGTGTGGCACCGTCCCTGTAACAGACATCAGCTGACCAGATCACACAGCACATAGAACAGACCGCTCCGTGTGGCACCGTCCCTGTAACAGACATCAGCTGACCAGATCACACAGCACATAGAACACACCGCTCTGTGTGGCACCGTCCCTGTAACAGACATCAGCTGACCAGGTCACACAGCACATAGAACAGACCGCTCTGTGTGGCACCGTCCCTGTAACACAGACATCAGCTGACCAGATCACACAGCACATAGAACAGACCACTCTGTGTGGCACTGTCCCTGTAACAGACATCAGCTGACCAGGTCACACAGCACATAGAACAGACCGCTCTGTGTGGCACCGTCCCTGTAACACAGACATCAGCTGACCAGGTCACACAGCACATAGAACAGACCACTCTGTGTGGCACCGTCCCTGTAACACAGACATCAGCTGATGACCCTGATAATCTTCAAAAATTCCAGACAATTCACAACTGAGCTGCAAGGCCAATAGTTTAGAACATCACAGACAAACCTGTGTATCTCAATCCTCTTCTTGACAAACTGCACATCTTTCACTAAACTACAAACTAGCCACCATGTGTTTTAATGTCACAAACCATACTGCATCCACATAACTCTGTTAACCATACTTTCAATCTGTCATACCTCTGCAGAGATGCCAACCGCAGTCAAGTGTTTGTAGGAACAATCAGGAAATTTGGTAGGAACATTTTGAATTTGGTAGGAACACTCAGACTGAGCCACATCAGCAAATGTACATTTTATCTACAAGGCATTCAAACACTTCGGCCTACCTGCAACATGGTGCGACTGCTACGATTAAGCTGATTGGTCCACTCAATGCTGTTTCAATGTAAATATGCACACGATTAGCTGAGCATCATCACATGACAGCAAGGTTAGTAGTGACTGCCCTGGCCTCGTGATCGATAGGTCTATAGCATTTGGGTAATGTTACGACAGGAAAGCATGTGACCATGCTATGTAGTCGAAAATGAACTTGTCGGAACAATTTTGACATTGGCATAACATCGGATCAAACTGCGATCGAGTGTAACAAAATACACGAAATTGTTATAGTTGGCATCTCTGCCTCAGTGATCCATACTTTCAATCTGAACCTTCTAGATTGTTCCAGATTTTGTACACTCTGGTGCTGATTCCAGAGTGCTGACAATTGCTCCAAGAAACAACAAATCCCAGGACAGTGTTCATCCTCCTGTCTTGGCCCAGTGGTATGGAACACACTGCACTTCTCACTACATCACCTGGATTCCACACTTCAGTCATTACAAGTCTCTTTAAATGCGCCTATTCCATTCTGCCTACTATCTTAATAATAAATGTGCTTCTTGAACTTCTGCTGGCTGTGTGTGTGTGAGGGTGCAAAGTGAGAGCTGTGTGATCAATGGTTTCTCCATTACAATGGCGGTTCATTTACAGCTTAGTCTTTCATGAAGGACTGTGACTCTCAAACAAGGAGGCAAGATTGCACTGGCTCTTAGTGTTGCAGCTTTGAGGGCTAGTTGGCCTTTGGGAACCATCCCAACGCTGACTGTCCTAAAACCCCCTTGGCTGAGAGAGTGGGGATGTGACCTGGGCAAGATGCTCCACTATAAATCAAATTCCAGCCCTGATAGTTGGGACAGCAGCCACCTCCTCTGCTGTTCTGATGGTCTTCGTCAGACACAACCATCATACATATAAAAAGGTGTTTTGTGTGTATGCACATGCTTGTTTGTGTATGCTGTGCTGTATTTGAATGCATGCATACTCATGTTTGTGTAGTATTTCTTTTAAATGTTGTCTCCCTGTCTGGGAGGTGTGAGCATCAGTCTACAGGGGAAGCCACTCACAAGCACTGTATGATGACAGGGGAGGCCACTTGCTCCACTTCCTGTTTGAGGAGGTCTATGAGGTGCAGGACATCAGAGGAAGAGCCGGGCAGCTCTGTGGTCCAGTCTGTGTAGTGAAGGACCTTCACCGACCGCTCTCCATCCTGAACACACAAACACAACAAAGAACAAGGCCTTCAAGACTCACTTGTGATACACTTGAAAAAAAAAATCCAAGCTTTTTATAATTTCAAAATGTGATGTTTAAGATGAGAAAGATCAGTTTAAAGCAAATTAACTCCCCTAGCATTACAGAGTAATTTCCCTTTTTTACTATCTGCACCAAAACGTTTGCAAAATAAATAAAACTTCCATGCTTAGCAAAAGAAGTTCCTGTTTAAACAAAAAACGATAATAATGACTGCTCTAGCTGTTGGGTCAGAATATCAGATCAAAGTGCCAAGTTTAGACAATACAAAAAATATAAATATAACAGTAAATGCAGTTTCCATATAATTAGGCTTCATTCTTTGTTTTTTTTGTGCCCATCCCAGAGGTGCAATATTGTTTTAAACAAGATGACTGGAAAGAACCGAATTTTTCCTATTTTTATGCCAAATTTGGTGTCAACTGACAAAGTAGTTGCAGAGAAAATGGCAATGTTAAAGTTTACCACGGACACACAGACACACACACACACACACACAGACAACCGAACACCGGGTTAAAACATGGACTCACTCTTTGTTTACACAAGTGAGTCAAAAACTAATGTGAAATTCACAGGCAAACTTTGAAACGAAGGAAACACAATCACATCTAAACTTTTCATCATTGTGTAAAATCAGAGATCCCAAATTTAACTTTGCTGCAAAACTTTTCGTTCGTCAGAGGGATAAAACTTTCGACTTCACATGCAAATCTTACAGATCGCCTCTCAGCTGAGGCAGTGTTTAATGAGATGCCCCCCTACCAGGTCCATTACTTGAACAAGTTCATCCCCTGTTCACGACATGTATTTCTTAAGGAGATCTCCATCAAGCCAAGCTCCTTGATCAGGTTGTTGTAAGAACCTGCTGCTGCCTGAACTTCAGAACATGTCTTTTCTGGAATGTCAAAAATATGCTGAATTATATTAAAAATGCTTGCCACAAAGGTATGTTGCTCCAAAATCTGTTTTCAATTTCTGAAATTTACTAAACAGAAGTATAAATGCACTGTTGAAACTAAGCGATTGTATAAGATTGGGAAATGGTTGATTTTGTTCAACAATGTTTCTAATTTTGCTAATTATGTTGGAAATATTTGTCACAAAGGTATGTTGCTCCAAAATCTGTTTTCGATTTCTGAAATACACTAAATGGAAATAAAAATGCACAGCTGAAACTCAGCAACTGTATAAGATTGGGAAATGGTTAATTTTGTTTGTTAATGGTTGATTAAACTTGAAACATGTGCGTGTGCATGTGTGTGTGTATTAGTGTGCTGATGTATGTGTGTGTGTGTATTTTGTGTGTATTAATATGCTGTACATTTGTGAGTTAGTATTTTGTGTTTGCGAATGTTTTCTACACATCTGTCTGCATACAGCACAGGAGAATACAAGGACAAGCTGTACACATTCGTCATTACTATTACTGTGCGCACACACACACACAGAGTACCTCATTGTCCAAACGAAGGTGGTACAGGGAGAGAGTCTCTGACACCCGTGACACATTCTCCAACCGTACGCTGTACTTCCCTTCCTTCACTGTCTGCTTTGGAGTCTGGGGCCAGTAGCTCGCGTAGCTCTGCCACATAGGAAGTCCACACAGTTGTATTGAAAAGTCTACCTCCTGTAGCTTTGCCAGAGAGAAAGTCCACACAGTGTATTGTATTGAAAAGTCTAGCTCACATAGTTCTGTCAGAAAGTCCACACAACTGTATTGTACTGAAAAGTCTATCTCGCATAGTTCTGTCAAAGTCCACACAGTGTATTGTATTGAAAAGTCTAGCTCAAATAGTTCTGTCAGAAAGTCCACACAACTGTATTGTACTGAAAAGCTTAGCTCGCGTAGTTCTGCTACAGAAAGTCTACACAACTGTATTGTACTGAAAAGTCTAGCTCGCATAGTTCTGTCAGAAAGTCCACACAGTGTATTGTATTGGAAAGCTAGCTCACATAGTTCTGTCAGAAAGTCCACACAACTGTATTGTACTGAAAAGCTTAGCTCGCGTAGTTCTGCTACAGAAAGTCCACACAACTGTATTGTACTGCAAAGTCTAGCTCACATAGTTCTGTCAGAAAGTCCACACAACTGTATTGTACTGAAAAGCTTAGCTTGCGTAGTTCTGCTACAGAAAGTCCACAGAGCTGTATTGTACTGAAAAGTCTAGGTCACATAGTTCTGTCAGAAAGTCCACACAACTGTATTGTACTGAAAAGCTTAGCTTGCGTAGTTCTGCTACAGAAAGTCCACAGAGCTGTATTGTACTGAAAAGTCTAGGTCACATAGTTCTGTCAGAAAGTCCACACAGCTGTATTGTATTGAAAAGTCTAGCTCGCGTAGTTCTGCTACAGAAAGTCCACACAACTGTATTGTACTGCAAAGTCTAGCTCGCATAGTTCTGCTACAGAAAGTCCACACATCACTGTACTGTATCACAAAGCCAGATCAAGTCAACTTCATTATCTCCAAGGAGAAATTCACATGTTGTCATGTTGCCCTTGCTCATGGTACAAACACGAAACATGCATTTTAAAGACATGTATGTGCATCCATGCACACACATATTGCATACATTTTTGAATAAATATGATGATGATGTCAATGCAGAAATACCAAGCTGTAGAACAACAGAAAAAAAAGGTAAGCAAATATGAGAAAAAAACATCAAATTACATCAGTAAAATTAACAATATTTACAGTAAACTAACTAAATATCTCAACTTAAATTCAAATTCAGCATAAAAAACATCAATTTGTCATTAACATCTTTTTACCATAAATAACATCTAAAAACTGAATTGTAATACCTTTTATCACAACAGACAGAAAGTCAAAACATTAGCACTGTATTGTACTGAAATACTTTTTATCACAACAAAGTCAATGCATTAATACTGCATTGTATTGTAATACTTTTGTATCACAACAAAGAGAAAGCCAACACATTAGTACTGCATTGTACTGTAATGCTTTTTATCACAACAAACAGTAAGTCTACAATTAGTATTGTATTGTACTAATTTTTATCACACCAGACAGAAACTCAACACACGAGTACTGCATTGTACAGTAATACTTTTTGTCAGGGTGGATGAAAAGTCCACAAATTATTATTGTACTGGACTGTTATACTTTTTGTCGCAACAGACATAAAGTGCACACAATATCACTGTATTGTATCGTAATACTTTCTGTCACAACATATTTCTGTGTGCGAAATTTGGGCTGCTCAAACAGTGAGCTTCATGTTGGACATCACCAATGACGCCAAACAAAGGAGATGGTGCTGTGCAGAACACATCCTTGGAGTTCACCTTGTCTTCTCAAGGAGGAGTCACTGCATTCAGACAAATCCATATACGCTACGCCACATTTACTGGGCAGATGCAAGACCACTGGATGTTGTTAAATAGTCATACCAGCGTAGCTTTCTTTTCTTAACTGCTGTCAGCAGATCTTCATAAGGTCCAGTTTGAAGCACTTGTTCACTGATGATGTGATCAGTGTATCTGGTGTCAAGTATCTTGTGATTACACTAATTTCCAAGGCTCCAATTCTTCTTTCCAAATCCGCCATGAGGGTCCATGTCTCACATGCATACAGGGAGAGGGAATAAACCAGTGCACGCAGGAGTCTGATCGCATGTCTCATGGAGACGTTGCTGTCTTTCCACACAGGTTTCAGTCTGGATAGTGCCGAGTCAGGTCAGAGCTTCTCCTCTGCTACTGGTAGCCACGTAACCCAGTACTACCTGCCGCATGTGGGGGGTAAACCCTAACAAGATCAGAGCTTCTCCTCTGCTACTGGTAGCCACGTAACCCAGTACTACCTGCCGCATGTGGGGGGTAAACCCTAACAAGATCAGAGCTTCTCCTCTGCTACTGGTAGCCACGTAACCCAGTACTACCTGCCGCATGTGGGGGGTAAACCCTAACAAGATCAGAGCTTCTCCTCTGCTACTGGTAGCCACGTAACCCAGTACTACCTGCCGCATGTGGGGGGTAAACCCTAACAAGATCAGAGCTTCTCCTCTGCTACTGGTAGCCACGTAACCCAGTACTACCTGCCGCATGTGGGGGGTAAACCCTAACAAGATCAGAGCTTCTCCTCTGCTACTGGTAGCCACGTAACCCAGTACTACCTGCTGCATGTGGGGGGTAAACCCTAACAAGATCAGAGCTTCTCCTCTGCTACTGGTAGCCACGTAACCCAGTACTACCTGCCGCATGTGGGGGGTAAACCCTAACAAGATCAGAGCTTCTCCTCTGCTACTGGTAGCCACGTAACCCAGTACTACCTGCCGCATGTGGGGAAAATCCCATCTGGAGAGGGATAGGCTCCACCAGATCTGACATGCCCAAGACTCACCGCATTATTATGACAGTACACTGGTTTGATTTGTTTTGTTTCTAAAATGTGTAAATTAGTGTGTGTGCAACAAATGAGTGGCAAATTCAGACACTTCAACGCCAAAGACGATTTTTGTCGACACCATGTTCAAAGGACTGTTTTTCACACTGCAACAAAACTTGACAGCTGCAGTAAAGTTTCCAGGCAATAGAACAATGACTAACCTTCGCCCCCTGACTAAGTTTCAAGTGAACAAATCCACTGTGTTGTTTTGACATGAACCAAAGAGTAAGCCTGAGAGCGTGGAGTCTAAAATGTTTGAGCGTTTTTCACACAGACGCTTGGTGACAGAACGGTTGAGGAGAAGGTGCTGACCTTGACACTGGAGGGGTGGTGGTCCCCGAGGGAGACGATGAGGTGGACGTCGTGACCATCCACCAGTCTCCACAGGTCCACCACCGTGTTCGGCAGGGGCAGCTGGGTCAGCAACACTCCCTTCCTCACCAGCAGGGACTGCACACACATGTGGACATGTATATACATAGAGACACATCACACACGTGTGGATATGTATATACACAGAGACACATCACTCACACATGTGGATATGTATATACATAGAGACACATCACTCACACATGTGGACATGTATATACATAGAGACACATCACTCACACATGTGGATATGTATATACATAGAGACACATCACACACACATGTGGACATGTATATACATAGAGACATCACTCACACATGTGGATATGTATATACATAGAGACATCACTCACACATGTGGATATGTATATACATACAGACACATCACTCACACATGTGGACATGTATATACATAGAGACATCACTCACACATGTGGACATGTATATACATAGAGACACATCACACACATGTGGACATGTATATACATAGAGACACATCACTCACACATGTGGATATGTATATACATAGAGACACATCACACACACATGTGGACATGTATATACATAGAGACACATCACTCACACATGTGGACATGTATATACATAGAGACACATCACACACATGTGGACATGTATATACATAGAGACACATCACACACATGTGGACATGTATATACATAGAGACATCACACACGCATGTCGACATGTATATATATAGAGACACATCACACACACATGTGGACATGTATATACATAGAGACACATCACACACACATGTGGACATGTATATACATAGAGACACATCACACACACATGTGGACACGTATATATATAGAGACACATCACACACACATGTGGACATGTATATACATAGAGACACATCACACACACATGTGGACATGTATATACATAGAGACACATCACTCACACGTGGACATGAATATACATAGAGAGACCCATCACACGCATGTCGACATGTATATACATAGAGACACATCACTCACCAGCAGGTACTGGACACACACATGTGGACACGTGTAATGTTTCTCCAATGCAATGGGAGATCAGTTACAGCTTAGTTTTTTCCTAAAGGACTATGACTCTCAAACTATGAGGCAAAATTGCACTGGCTTTTAGTGCTGCAGACTGGGGGGCAAGTTGGCCTTTGGGAACCACCCCAAAACCCTCTTAGCCGAGAGAATGGGGATGTAACTTGGGCTAGGCACTCTCCACTATAATCAAATTCTAGACCAGATAGGCGGGACAGCAGTTACCTCCTCTGCTGTTCTGATGGTCATAGTCGAACACGACTGACTGTCACACATATAGACACAACACTCACCAGCAAGGACTATACACACAGACATGTGAACACATGTATATACATAAAGACACACAACACTCACCAGTACACACAGACATGTGAACACATGTATATACATAAAGACACACAACACTCACCAGTACACACAGACATGTGGACACATGTATATACATAGAGACACATCACTCACCAGTACACACAGACATGTGAACACATGTATATACATAAAGACACACAACACTCACCAGTACACACAGACATGTGGACACATGTATATACATAGAGACACATCACTCACCAGTACACAGACATGCTGACACACATGTATATATACATAAGAATATTGCATGCCGTTGCAGACAGAAAACAGCAGATATGCAAGTTCATTCCTATACTTTCCAACAACTCAGTTACAAAAATATTTAATATTAAACTCTTTATCCTTAACTTGGAAATTTTTGGTTAAATTCTCCAAATGTCCAATAACTCACTACCTTCTGGCATATAACTGAAAAAACAGGGTGCTAGACAGCGATGCAATGGGGAGGTAACCTACTATGGGAAGTTATCGGCCGTAGCTACTTTCGTTTTCTCCGCATAGGCGGACAGTAGTTTGCACAGGACAGGAATCAGACCCCTGCCAGAGTCTGCACTAGTGGGTCACAGTTAAGTATGTGTAATTAAAACTGTTTTTATTGGTCAGTTGATTTTATGTCCAATGTCCAAGGTCAGAATTGGAGATAGACAGACAGCGTGCATTCCTGTCACTTACGGACATAAAGATGGCATTTATGTATTGGTTCCTGCCCTTGCACATATCCAGATAGATCAGCTGATTGTTGTCTGCAACACACCATTTCAAACACCTTGTCAATAATAACAATATTAGTAATAATACCAATAATGATGATGCAGACTGACACTCACACCTCACAGGTAGGGAGCTCACTGTGTGTACAATAACAAGTTACACATACATAAATATACCTATGTCAAGTACACCATGCACGAACAAGAATGTGCACACACAAACACACAGACCTGCATGCATACCACCAGCAAAGTAACAATGATTATAGTGATTAGAATAATACCAATAATAATAATAACAGCATTCATACACATCTACATCCACAACTACTATGTTTTTATAATAAGTACTACAAATGTAATAACAATGATAAAAAGAATAATAACTAGCACAATTATGTACACACACACACACACACTGTGATAATAAGAATAATAACTAGCACAATTATGCACACACACACACACACACACACACACATACCCACACATTAAAAAAAACAACATACATGAGCGGTCACTCACAACTGCACATGTAAGCTTGTAAACCCTTTTCATAACCCCTTTCACTGGCGCAGATGCATGTGTACACATGCACACACTCACATCCACACACACATACACACAAACGCATCCATATACATGCAAACAAACAAACAGACATGCCCACACACACAGCCTCTTGCATGCATACACATAAACACATGCGCGCGCACGCGCACACGCACACACACACACAGCATGTCTTTACCAGGCAAAATGGTGAGGTCTCTGTTCTTTTTCTTGTTCTCCGCCATGAGGGCAATGCTGGTGTTCTGTTTGGCCCACGTCTTCAGCTGCTTCAGGACCTGTGGACAGACAGAGACCCTGTTTATCTTCTGTAGCTGATAACCCAGCCTGCCTCATAGGCCACAGCATGCTGAAAAAACTGTCAGCATCAGTCCTGTAAACCCTCAAAAAACTGTCAGCATCAGTCCTGTAAACCCTTAAAAAAAACCTGTCAACACCGGTCCTGTAAACCCTCAAAACACTCTCAACACCAGTCCTGTAAAGACAACATCACTCCATACAGACAGAGGGCTGAAAGATAACATCACTCCATACAGACAGAGGGCTGAAAGACAACATCACTCCATACAGACAGAGGGCTGAAAGACAACATCACTCCATACAGACAGAGGGCTGAAAGACAACATCACTCCATACAGACAGAGGGCTGAAAGACAACATCACTCCAAACAGACAGAGGGCTGAAAGACAACATCACTCCATACAGACAGAGGGCTGAAAGACAACATCACACAATACAGACAGAGGGCTGAAAGACAACATCACTCCATACAGAGGGCTGAAAGACAACATCACTCCATACAGAGGGCTGAAAGACAACATCACTCCATACAGACAGAGGGCTGAAAGACAACATCACTCCATACAGAGGGCTGAAAGACAACATCACTCCATACAGACAGAGGGCTGAAAGACAACATCACTCCATACAGAGGGCTGAAAGACAACATCACTCCATACAGACAGAGGGCTGAAAGACAACATCACTCCATACAGAGGGCTGAAAGACAACATCACTCCATACAGACAGAGGGCTGAAAGACAACATCACTCCATACAGAGGGCTGAAAGACAACATCACTCCATACAGAGGGCTGAAAGACAACATCACTCCATACAGACAGAGGGCTGAAAGACAACATCACTCCATACAGACAGAGGGCTGAAAGACAACATCACTCCATACAGACAGAGGGCTGAAAGACAACATCACACAATACAGACAGAGGGCTGAAAGACAACATCACTCCATACAGACAGAGGGCTGAAAGACAACATCACTCCATACAGACAGAGGGCTGAAAGACAACATCACACAATACAGACAGAGGGCTGAAAGACAACATCACACAATACAGAGGGCTGAAAGACAACATCACTCCATACAGAGGGCTGAAAGACAACATCACTCCATACAGACAGAGGGCTGAAAGACAACATCACTCCATACAGACAGAGGGCTGAAAGACAACATCACTCCATACAGAGGGCTGAAAGACAACATCACTCCATACAGACAGAGGGCTGAAAGACAACATCACTCCATACAGACAGAGGGCTGAAAGACAACATCACTCCATACAGAGGGCTGAAAGACAACATCACACAATACAGACAGAGGGCTGAAAGACAACATCACTCCATACAGAGGGCTGAAAAACAACATCACTCCATGCAGACAGAGGGCTGAAAGACAACATCACTCCATACAGACAGAGGGCTGAAAGACAACATCACACAATACAGACAGAGGGCTGAAAGATAACATCACTCCATACAGACAGAGGGCTGAAAGACAACATCACTCCATGCAGACAGAGGGCTGAAAGACAACATCACTCCATACAGACAGAGGGCTGAAAGACAACATCACACAATACAGACAGAGGGCGACAGAGAGTGAAGGTGGACAGCCCCAGACCTGGAATTGTGGGTCAATGGTGGGGTGTGTGGAGTGAACGTCCACAGGGTCAGGGAGGTGAAGGTCCAGCTGATCCAAGGTCATCACCGTGCCACAGCTGTTGTGCTCCTCCAGCACCACCTCGTGGAGGAACTTGTACTGGGCCTGTACACCACATCATTTGGCCACTTGGTCAGCATCCAGAACAACCACTTCAATACTTGACAACCTTTATATGTATTGCCAGAGATGAGAACTGCATATCAACAAAGATAAAAAAAATAGCATTTCCAAGCATCCCGAACAGGACTTCAATACTTGACAACCTTTATATGTATTGCCAGAGATGAGAACTGCATATCAACAAAGATAAAACAAAAGTATCAATCTTTACAAAAACATCCATAACAGGACTTCAATACCAGAAATGTGTATAATGTATTGTCATAGATGGGAACTCTAATGTTATCAACAAAGATAAAACAAAAGTATCAATCTTTACAAAAGCAGACCCAAAGATTCCAATTTTATATCAAAATTTGGACAAATTGTTCTTGATGTAACTTATACAAACAAATACCTTGGTGGAAAATTTCTAGAAGCATGAGCATTTTGCACAGGCAGAACATTCAACTTCAAATGGGTAGCACACTACATTTACTCTTTGATAAAACCAGTTTGTACATATGATTCTGAACTTTGGTTCCCTTATACCTGATAATCTCTTTGCAATGTTTAACTTTTGTTTTTCAAACAAAAAGTTTGTTAATTTCTTTTGGGTGTACACAAGAAATCAATGGCATTAGCGGCACTTGCAAAATTTGGAAGATACTCAGCAACACTGAAACTGACCGCTCAGTTGACAGCAAACTGGGTACACATAAAAGAGACAAATCTAAAGGGGCTGTTGTGGAATACATACCATGGACTACTTGATGACACGGAGGATCACACATGGCTTCAGTTCCTCAAAAGCATTGTATCTGAACTTGGTCTCCATCATATACAGAATAATCAATCATCTTGAATATAAGTAGACTGAAATATTTTATGCAGAGTAAACTTCAAGAAAACTATGTTCAACACTGAAAGCAAAAGAAAACAGAAACAAAATCAGACTAAAATTTTACAATGAAAAGACAGATTATAGATGACCATATCCCTCACAATGTACAAAATACGGAAGAAAAATAGGTAAACTCAGAATCAGTGTTCATGGTTTTTTTTCAAGAAGTACTCAGAGAGGATAACGACATACCTCAGCCTGCACCATGATACTGCGTTGTTCACGGAGCTCTATGACGATGCTGTGGACATTGACATCCAGACCACGGGACTTCCGCTTGCAGGCGATGTCCAGAGCTATGTAGGTTCCCGTTCTTCCTACACCGGCACTGAGAATACATGTACATGATAGTAATGATAATAATAGTACATTTATATTGTACTTTCTATGGGCGCAATGGTCAAGTGGTTAAAGCGTTGGACTTTCAATCTGAGGGTCCCAGGTTCGAATCTTGGTAATGGCGCCTGGTGGGTAAAGGTTGGAGATTTTTCTAGTGTGTGCATGCTGGGTATGTTCTTGTTCTATAAATCACCAACACTGACATGGATTATAGGATCTTTAGCATGCGTATACACACAAAGTGGGTTCAGGCACTAGCAGGTCTGCACATAAGTTGACCCGGGAAATCGGAAAAATCTCCACCCTTTACCCACCAGGCGCCATTACCGAGATTCGAACCCAGGACCCTCAGATTGAAAGTCCAACGCTTTAACCACTTGGCTATTGTGCCCTTCTGAAGACAGAAGACATGGGTTTAGTTTCAAAATCTGGTACTCAGTCTCCAACTTAATTCAAAATCAATTTCAAAACATTTATTTTGCCAAGCGTTCCTTTAGCTAAGCTGCTGGCTCTGTGTGTATGTGTGTGAGAATGGCTGTTCATAGAGTAAGGTCCTGCTGCAGGAATTGTGGAGAGTGTTTGGGGCATACAGCTGCACTGCATCATGCCCTGTATGAAAACAACTCATCACTATCATCATTACCATATGACAATGTGGACGTGATCAAAAAGAGCAGCGAACCCACACCACCAGGCGACACGGACCACTGACCTGCAGTGCACGAGGGGCGGGGCGTTTGGTGTGGTGACGTGGGCGGTGACGTAACGCCAGAAGCGGACCAATGAGGTGGCCACAGGCACGCCGTGGTCTGGCCAGGCCAGGTAGTGGTACTGGTGAACCGTGCGACGCACAGAGTTCTGCAATACACAATACTTTGTTATCTCCCAGTAACAGAAACCATCTGTGGTGTAAAACACATCAACAATACACAATAAACAATACTTTATCATCTCCCAGTAACAGAAATAATTTGTGGTGTCATACAAAATACTTTATCATTTCCCAGTAACAGAAACCATCTGTGATGTAAAACACATTGAAAATACACAATACTTTATCATCTCCCTGTAACAAGTCAATGTGTGATGTTATGCACATTAAGTGCTTAACAATACACAATACAATACACAATTCTTTATTATCTCCCAGTAACAGAAACCATTTTGTGGTGTAAAAGACATACACAATACACAACACTTCATCATCTTCCTGTAACAGAACATCTGTGGTGTAAAACGCATGAACAATACACAATGCTTTATCATTTCCCTGTAAGAGAAATCAATTTGTGGTGTGAAACACATCAACAATGCGCAAGAATCACAGTCATTCAATGTATGTCCATACACTAGCTGCCATGACAAAGTGGTTAGCACTGGAAGAAGAGTATCTGGTTCCCAGTGGAGGTGTTTATAAAGTGTTCATAAAAGACATAAAATGCCTACATGTTAACTTGAACTATACACACAATGATCAGTCAGGCAGTACTCACAGAGGACAGGCAGAAAGTATCATGCTGTAAGGAAACATAGACATATAACACCAGGCCGTTTAACAGTATGTAGCGTTAAATTGGGGTGACACATTACCCACAATGTACACTTGCATACATCATAGTTGTTCCTAAGCTGGGTTGATTGTGGAATGAAGCTGCATTTAGTTCTGCTTTGAAATTTTCACACATGCACGCACACACACTCACACACACACAAACACATATTCACCAAGCAAACAACACCCCCCCACCCCTCCCCGCCCCCCATGCCAGCAATGCCATTAAATCAAATGATGTTGCTTACTGCCCAACTAGCCAATTAAAAAGGGCCCTTTTCAAGGCTATATACCAATCAGTCAAAGATAAAACCAAAGTCTACGGTTACAACATCATTCAAAACACAATACACACACACACACATGAATTACGTATAATGATGGACCAACATTTTTAAAAAAATGAAAACATAATATCTCATGCTGATGTCTTGACCTATGATTGTACTTTCAACTTCTTGGTCCTCCTTCAAACTTCTTTGAAACAAACCAGCCAAAAAAACAAGGTCCAATGTGGTGACTGTCTCCACTCAGTCTGGCTCTGTGACTAAGCTATTATTGTCATCAGTAGGGGGTATCCTAAATCCGTTAAATCAGAAAAGGCACGACTGAACACCACCAAAGTGACTCAGCAGCAGTGCAGGGTCTCCTATGCTGTGCAGCCCCCTGATGACGTCAATGGTTGCCTGCCAGCACTATGACCACAACAGACAAACCAGGTGTGCACAGATACCAATCCCTGTCAAGTGCTTGTTGGAACAATCAGGAAATTTGGTTGGAACATTTTGAATTTGGTAGGAACACTTAATCCACCTGCACAGGCACTGTTTTATCGAGACACAACCTAATTTAGCCACGTTCTCTCTTGTTCGGGCAAACAATGAAGCTGATTGGTCCACTCAAATGCTGTTTCAATGTAAACATGCACGCGGTTTGCTGAGCATCATCACGTGAGAGCAAGGTTAGTAGTGACTGCCCTGGCCTCGTGATCGATAGGTCTAGAGGGTCTGGGTAATGTTACAACAGGAAAGCATGTGACCATGCTATGTAGTTGAAAATGAACTCGGAACAATTTTGACATTGGAGTAACGTCAGAACAAACTGCGATCGAGTGTAACAAAATACGGCAAAATCGTAACAGTTGGCATTTCTGAGTGTGGCTATGAATGGGGGACTCAGAATGAGTAGCATGGAAGTAATGCCAATGAAATGAAGGAACAAAAAAAAAGAAGGGTTCATGTGGAGTGATGGCCTTGAGGCAACGCGTCATGTGGAGTGATGGCCTAGAGGAAACATGTCCGCCTAGGAAGCGAGAGAATCTGAGTGCTCTGGTTTGAATCACAGCTCAGCTGCTGATATCTTCTCCCCCTCCACTAGACCTTGAGTGGTGGTCTGGACGCTAGTATTTCGGATGAGACAGTAAACTGAGGTCCCGTGTGCAGCATGCACTTAGCACACGTAAAAAAACCCACGGCAACAAAAGGGTTGTTCCTGGCAAAATTCTGTAGAAAAATCCACTTTGATAGGAAAAACAAATAAAACTGCACGCAGGAAAAAATACAAAAAATGGGTGGCGCTGTAGTGTAGTGACACGCTCTCTCTGGGGAGAGCAGCCCGAATTTCACACAGAGAAATCTGTTGTGATAAAAATGAAATACAAATACAAATGTCTCACCCCTGCAAGACTGATGGCGAATGTTCTGATGTCAAAGTCGGTCTTCTCTTCCACGTGCTGTAATGTCACAGTTATCTGTCCATACGTCACGGTCTCTCCCCAAGGTGGCCAGTATTCTGTGCACTTGTCCTGTCAGAACACAGTTTAAAAAGATAAGAGGGTGAGATGAATGGACTGACTGACTTTCTGAACTTCTGCTGGCTATGTGTGTGCATGTGCAGATGTGTTTGTGCTTGTTTGTGTATGGTGTACTTGATGTATGCATGTTCATGTAATATAACATTTTACTGTAAATGCCATGAGCTCCCTGCCTGAGAGCTGTGAGTGTCAGTCTGCATTATCACTGCAGTAATCTTATCATTTTTATTATTTATTTATTTTGTTTGTTAATTTTATAACAGAATTACTACTACCAAACTCTTTTCAGCACCCAAAACTACTACTGCTACTATTGCTACCACCACAAAGAAGGTATGCAACCGCCGAGTGGTAAAATGGTTTGACTCAATTTAAGGATCCTGGGTTTGAATCTCCATCCCAATCATGCACCTGGTAAAGTAAAGGGTGGAGATTTTTCCGGTCTCCCAGATCAACAGATGTGCAGACCTGCTAATGCCTAAACCCCCTTCACGTGTATACTATACATATCGAGAAAATCAAATGCACACATAAAAGATCCTGTAATGCATGTCAGCGATGGGTTGGTTATGGAAACACATCCTCAAAAACTGAGTATGGCTGCCTACATGGCAGGGTTAAAATGGTCATGCATGTAAAAGCCCACCTATGTGTAAGTGAATGTGGGAGTTGCAGACCACAAACACTGAATACTGCTACCATTACTGCTGTTATTGAAACTGTACCAAGCTGTAACAGATCATAAAAATAATAATGGATGCTTATATAGCACACTATCCAGAAATTTGCTCTAGGTGCTTTACAAAAACACCTTTGTTAACATAACACATTACATCAATGTTACACACCAAAATGTGACTAAACACACACACACACACACACACACACACACACACACACACACACACTATGCATACATATATTTTAACATACATGTGTACCTAACAGCTACCCTCAACATATACACACACACAGGCATGCACAAACATACATAAACACACATGCACGTGCACAGATTCATATCTGAATACACTGTGAATGTGATAAGAACAAAGGGAAATATGCAGACTGAATCATCAAAATTCTGAGGTAAGAGGTCAAGTGCATGCAGTACGGAACACAAGACACCAGCACATACGTAAAACATGTCCTCCAACATTCACATGTGCAGAAAAAACATCATCCAACCTAACGAAGGGAACATAGTGCAGTCACAGAAACAATCTATTCCCCACCACTCTAATCTTATTTCACCCACGAAATTCAATCACTGTGATTCAGAAGAGCTGGATTAGAACAGAGGCTGACATGAAGCCTAAATTAATCATTTCTGACTCACTCAGTATGGCCAGTTAGCTCCCCTGACATCCCCACAGATGACCCATTTGTATGGGTAAGAAATAAAATCATCAAAAAACAAATATTAGAATTTATGAACTGAAAACTTCCAAACTGATAAGTAACATAACAAGTTAGCTAGGGACAAAATATAGAAGTTCCTCTCTTCTCATATCATCATACAGTGAAACAATGAAAGTATCCATATTTTTTGTTCGAAATTTGATCACACTGGTGACTTGCAAACAAATCCAAGAAAGCACACAGAGTTTGAAACAGATTAGCTTCAGAACTTTGCATAGCCATGATAGGGCCCCTTCTTCAAATTCTATTGTCTGCCTTGTGACTGGCAAGAAACTGGGTCAGACGCCATTGTTGACACGCACTGTTCACACTCTCCGCGAAAATAACTCTCCTGCTTGCAAGCAGAACAACACACTCTGCATTTAGGGGCCACAGTGGAGAGTGGAAAGGTCAGTTAAGATATTCTTAGCTTATAACATCAAAACTATCTAAAGCCCCAACTGCAGCCCTTCGTCTCGATCATGGCCCTTCGTCCGGAGTTAGACTTACACACACACACACACACACACACACACACTCATA
Source organism: Babylonia areolata (assembly GCF_041734735.1). Taxonomy (NCBI): domain Eukaryota; kingdom Metazoa; phylum Mollusca; class Gastropoda; order Neogastropoda; family Buccinidae; genus Babylonia; species Babylonia areolata. Next base: position 23,804,952 of record NC_134900.1, on the reverse strand, counting down.
CACCCCCATTTCCTCACCCTGTCATGTTCTATCAGATTGGTGACCATGATGATTTGCTCCACCCCCTCCTGCCACACCATCCACCACAGGTCGCCCAAGGTGTTGGGACGGGGACCTGTCAGCAGGCACTGAACAAGTCTCAGTTTCAGCTTCAAGGCGTCAAAGTGTGCGCACTGATCCATACACACTACACCACATCCGCGTAAATAATACTTCTTTTTTTTTTTTTTTAATGGATACCTAAGATACATATAGACCCAACGTGCTCGTCACGCTTCAAGAGCCTACCCTAATATTTTTTTGTAAAACATTAACATTAAATGAAATAAAATCATTATTAATTAGCAACAGATTCCATTCACTTACAAATAAATTTGTAAGATCTGGTAAATTACTAAACAGTTTGGAGACAGATGATGTTTTGATTACTGTTATTTTATCTAGTGTTCATAATCAAGACTGATGATGTCATCAATATCTGTTGAAAACTAAACCACAAGCCCTGTGAAAACCCTTGGGTTCCTTACCAATGTGAATTGTGGCACGTATCTAAAGTCTGGAGTTTTTCATAGCTCTTGCCCAAATCACTTCTCTGTCACACATCCAAGTTCAATTTTAAACCAGAGAATGTGGAAAGGCAGCCATACCTTGTGTCGCAATGTAGTCTTTGTGAGACTGAACACCCTGTAAACAGAACCAAACCTTGTATGTATCACATCACTGTAACTGTACCTTCAAACAACAACAAAAATAATAGCATATACATAAAGCGCTTTCAAACCTATAAAAAGTCGGTTCAATAATACATCCATCAGTCATCCACACACACACATACAAACATCTGTAAAGGAAACATGGATCCACAGAATACAGATATGGGATGGACTGCCTTAATTATGTAGAGACTGCTTGAAAAGGAACGTTTTTAGATTTGTCTTAACTCCAGACGATGGAATGCTATAGCGTTCCTGATGTAAGGTAGCGATCCAGACGACGGAATGCTATAGCGGTTTCGACAATTAAAAAATTTTCCTCATGGGGTAACATAACAATCAAACTACACCGGGCACTATGAACGTGTCAAGGGTCAAATGGAAAGTTTCTTCATGAGATTTCGTAACAACACACTCCACAGCGAGCCAGCGAGTTCAGGACCCCGCACGACAAGCTAATCTGCATACGTATCGAAAACGGCGTTGCAGGCGATACATGTGGAAATTTTTTGAGTAAACTAGATCACGACAGCAGCTTTTACTGCTCCTGAAGTGACTGAAATGCTTCAAACTGAAGATTTTGACATCGACGAGGATGATGAAGACGTTGAATAATGTATCTACAGTGAAGAGGGAAGGGGGTGGGCATTCACACGACGTGAGGAGAGGGGTTGGTGGGTCAAGTACAGTGAGTTTCATTCGGTTATTTTATGTTTTGTATTTTTTGTGATTTTTTTTTCCTAACCCTAACAAATGGGTCGTCTGTAGCGAAAAGCAAGGGAGAGAACTATTCGTCCAGAGTGAGTTAAAGTATGTGAATGAGAGACTGTGACAAGACTGAAAAATGCAGTGAATTCCAGGTATGTGAATGAGGGACTGTGATGAGACTGAAAAATGCAGTGAATTCCAGGTATGTGAATGAGGGACTGTGGTGAGACTGAAAAATGCAGTGAATTCCAGGTATGTGAATGAGGGACTGTGATGAGACTGAAAAATGCAGTGAATTCCCAGTTTGCACAGCAACAGCAGGCAAACCTATTCCATCACCAATACATGCCAAGCAACTTAAACACACAAAGAAGTGTTGAAACAAACATTCCCTTCACATTTTGTCACACACACTGGAAATGTCTATCCACTTGTTGTATATTAGATAGCCCACAAAGTGTTAAAATTCAAGACATTTAGTTTTGACAAAATGTGTCAAATCCAATTAGAGCTTATTCCCTTATTCATTAAAGATGAATTTCCTCTCTTTCGAGTAAAAGCAGGTGTACTTTATATGAGCGTGAATGTATTTGGATATGGTAACAATCCTCTCTCTCATTCTGTCTGCCTGTTTCTCTCCCCTTTTCTCTCTGTCTCTCTCTTTTTTTCTTCTTGTCTTTCAATATAGTTTTTCCTTGAAAATTACATTATTTGTTGACATCTCTTTTTCCTTCTTTTTTTCATTTTCTCTTTTTTTAAATATTTTTTGTTTGTTATGTTTTGATTTGTTTGTCTTTAAGGGCTAAAAAAAAAAAGAAGTCATGTATGCTTATCTATTACACTCAAAAAGTTAATTCAATAATTCATCCATTAATTCTTTCTCTCTCTCCTCTCTCTCTCTCTCTCTCTCTCTTCTCTCTCCTCTCTCTTTCCATTCTCTCTGTCTCTCCTCTCTCTCTCCAACCTTGATGGGGCTGCTAACGCTGACCTTTATGAAGCTGGCATTGATGTAGTCCGTCTCGTCTCCCCTGGCAGGTCTGTTCAGCACCACGCGATTCTTCTCGTCTGGAACATGGATGGTGGCATCAAAATACGACTGAGAAGTGAAGAACAGAACTCAGAATGGTTTAACCCCCTGACTGGTGCTGACGAATACGCTGGTCAGCGAAGGGCTGTAATGTCTGAGATAAGATCAAGATCACAGGTCAGGATGTTGGTCACAAGTCCTTATTTGGACTTCAGCCTCTTGGAACTGTATTGGTGTTGTTCAGTAACAGCAACTACATCTGTGTAAGAAGTAATTCTTGCACTTCAAAAACACTGATTTCACTTCAACAGTCAAGGGACTAATTGCAGAGGCTTCTGGCCCATTACAACAGGGTGAAAATAAGCACAAGGGACAAAGTTTGTGAAAGACTATTGTTGTTTTCATTTCATATTCTCAACACAGCTTTGTTGTCCGGATAATGCCTCATGTGATAATACTATGTGCATGCATGCATACCTGTGTGTGTGTGTGTGTGTGTGTGTGTGTGTGTGTGAGAGAGAGAGAGAGACATGATGGGTTCTGCCAGTTTTACTCACAGGCACCAAGTTTCTTGAAGCGATTCTTGTTCGCGTTGACAGGCAGGCGGCTAGCTTCTGCCGGGTACTGCATTCCAGGTGGCAGATTCTGAACACATCAACACATCAATACATGAGAGGGAGGAGGGGAAAATATATGGTGAACAAAAAAAAAAAGAAGAGAAAATAAGGAAAGTGCCCACTAATCATACCCACAAGAAAGAGAGAGACAGAGAGAGAAAGAGAGCGACAGGGGGAGACAACAACAACAATCAGAAAAGCATAATCATCATCACAATCACCATCAGCTATGAAAAAAACATCAATCATCACCATGAAGATCACAACAACAATGACAACAATAATGACAACATCACTAACATTGTCAACAACAACAACCCAGCTATAGTATGATACTGATATCACCATTACAATCATCAACAATAACAGTAACAACAACAATGGCGACACTGACAACAGTATCACCATCAACAACAACAATAACAACAACAACAGCATCATCTCCATCACCACCACCACCACCAGCATCAATAAAATCACTCCCACCCTGAACTGCTGCAACAGCTCCTTAATAACAACAACAACAACAACAGCACCATCACCGTAATCAACAACGATGACAATAACATCACCAACAACAACATCAACTAAAATGACAGCTCCTTAGTAACAGTATCATCACCATAATCATCAAAACACGATCACCACCATCAACACCACTACCACCACCATCAACAACACCACCACCACCACCAACAACGACAACACAACCATCAACAAGATCACCATCAACAACACCACCACCAAAAACAACAACACCACCAACAACGCCAACATCCCCACCACCACCACCACCACCGACACCAACAACACAAACCACTCCCACCTTGAACTGCTGGGACAGCTCCTCAGGGTGAGCCAGACAGTGCAGCAGACGGGTCTGGAAGGAATCCAGCATGGACTGGCGGTTCTGAACCACGGGGCACTGAGCGTACAGGTCCCCGTGTGTGTACACATCCTCGTCTTCTTCCTCCTGCTCCTCCTCCTCTCTCCCCTCCATGTGCCCCATGGCCATCGCTGTCGTCTTCTCCCCGCCCCCATCCTCAGCCTTCTTCCTCTTCTTCCACAGTGGTTTGGATGGTGTTTTCTTCTTCCCCAGGGCGTTCAGGTACAAGAATTCCCCTCCCCCTGCTGCTCCTCCGTCATCCGTGTTCATCTCAGCTCCCCTGCCCGGTTTCTCCGGCATTCTGGATGAGGCTTCCCTTGAGGCCCCTGAATGTGGATAACGAGTGACCTGGGCATACAGAGGGCTGGCGTCAGCGCTAAAGGTGGCAGCGAGCGATGGTGACTGTGCTTGATTTGGGGTAGGGGCGTTGACGTAGCGGGCATGACCCGGGTCATTGGTGGGCTGAGGCTGAGGATTCATGGCCACCATGGGTCGGCTGTTGTCAGTGGCTGTCGGCTGCTGCTGGTTGGTTACTGACCCTTGAGGGATGAAGAGAGGGAAATGGTGTTACATGAATGTGTGTGTGTGTGTGTGTGTGTGTGTGTGTGTGCGTGTGTAGAGAGGGGGGAGTGTTTGTGTGGTGTGCAAGTCGTGTGTGTGTATGTGTGTGTGTGTGTGTTTGTGTGTGCGTGTGTAGGGAGGGGGCAGTGTTTGTGTGGTGTGCAAGTCGTGTGTGTGTGTGTGTGTGTGTGTGTGTGTGTGTGTTTGTTTGTTTGTTTGTGTGTGTGTGTGTGTGTGTGTGTGTGTGTGTGTGTGTCTGTGTGTCTGTGTGTGTCTGTGTGTGTCTGTGTGTGTGTGTAGGGAGGGGGCAGTGTTTGTGTGGTGTGCAAGTCGTGTGCGTGTGTGTGTGTGTGCACGTGTGTGTGTGTGTGTGTGTGTGTGTGTGTGTGTGTGTGAGTCTTTTATGTGTTTGTGTGGGGGTGTGGGGGGAGGGGGGGAGGGGCAGGGGGCACGTGTGTTTGTGTGTGTGTGTGTGTGTGTGTGTGTGTGTGTGTGTGTGTGTGTGTGTGTGTGTGTGCGTGTGTGTGTGAGTGTGTATGGCTGTGACAGGCACAGAGAGTAAGATGTGTGTGTACGCACACCACATTATCATGTGTATGATGAACACATTCTCACCCATATCTATGTGTTGATGTATGAGCATGCATGAATTCTAGCAGGAAGAAGAGAGATGGGGACATATACACACACACCCCAGACACACACAAACACGTCCATACATACACACACACACACCCATGCACACCCACACATTTGTTGGGAGAGAAAATAAAGAAATGGGAGATACTTCTCAATAATTCAAACAGTGACAGAAAAAGAGAAACACACACACACACACACACACACACACACACACACACAGAGAGAGAGAGAGAGAGAGACAGAGAGAAATGAGAAATGTCCATAATTCAAACATCTCTAAGAACTTGCCTGATGGCATGTTTCTCTTCGGCCAGAGATTGAACCTGCACAACACACAAACCAGCAGTACTATGAGCAAACGACTCAAAAACGGCTCATATTCCAAGGACACAGAACACTGAGCAAACAACTCAAAAGTGGGGGAGGGGGGGAGGGTGTGTGGTTGGGGGGGGGGGGTGGAGGGTTCACAATGACAGGAACAAGATAAAAATCTCATTTGTGTCTTCCCACTTGACCAAAACATCACTTTGAAACGATTGCTGAGAAAAAGGTCATCTTGTCTCCTGCAAGCGTGCATCAACTATAGAGAGTTCCACTGTGAGACAGAGAGAAAGAGGGAGTGAAAGAGAGAGGGAGGCAAAGGGGGGGGGGTGCGGGGGGGGGGGGGGGGGTAATGAGAGAGAGGGATAGAAAGAGAGGGGGTGAGAGAGGGGGGCAATGGAGTGGCAGAGAGAGAGGAGGGAGAGAGCGAGAAAGAGAGAGAGAGAGAGTGGGTGAGAGGGGAGCTCGGGGGTGGGGGTGGGGGGGGGGGGGCAAAGAGAGATAGAGCGGGTGAGAGAGAGGGTAGCAGGGAGGGGGTGGGGGTGGCGAAGACAGACAGGGACAGAGAGATAGAGAGAGCGGGTGAGAGAGGGGGGGAGGAGAGAGAGAGGGATAGAGATAGAGAGCGGGTGAGAGAGAGGGGAGCAGGGGAGGGATAGAGAGAGAAAGAGTGGGTGAGGGAGAGGGAAGCAGGGGGTTGGGGGGGGGGGGTAAAGAGAGAGAGGGATAGAGAGAGAGAGAAAGAGTGAGTGAGAGAGATGGGGGGTGGGGGGGGGGGGCAGAGACAAAGGGGGACAGAGAGAGAGAAAGAGTGGGTGAGAGGGGGGGGGGGGCAGAGACAAAGGGGGACACAGAGAGAGAAAGAGTGGGTGAGAGGGGGGGGGCGCAGAGACAAAAGGGGGACAGAGAGAGAGAAAGAGTGGGTGAGAGAGGGGGGGGGCGCAGAGACAAAGGAGGACACAGAGAGAGAAAGAGTGGGTGAGAGAGGGGGGGGGGGCGCAGAGACAAAGGGGGACAGAGAGAGAGAAAGAGTGGGTGAGAGAGGGGGGGGGCGCAGAGACAAAGGAGGACACAGAGAGAGAAAGAGTGGGTGAGAGAGGGGGGGGGGGCAGAGACACAGGGGGACAGAGAGAAAGAGTGGGTGAGAGAGGGGGGGGGGGCGCAGAGACAAAGGGGGACACAGAGAGAGAAAGAGTGGGTGAGAGAGGGGGGGGGCAGAGACAAAGGGGGACACAGAGAGAAAAAGAGTGGGTGAGAGGGGGGGGGGGCAGAGACACAGGGGGACACAGAGAGAGAAAGAGTGGGTGAGGGGGGGGGGGGGTGCAGAGACACAGGGGGACACAGAGAGAGAAAGAGTGGGTGAGGGGGGGGGCAGAGACAAAGGGGGACAGAGAGAGAGAAAGAGTGGGTGAGAGGGGGGGGGGGCGCAGAAACAAAGGGGGACAGAGAGAGAGAAAGAGTGGGTGAGGGGGGGGGGGGCAGAGACAAAGGGGGACAGAGAGAGAGAAAGAGTGGGTGAGAGAGATGGGTGGGGGGCAGAGACAAAGGGGGACAGAGAGAGAGAAAGAGTGGGTGAGAGAGATGGGGGGGGGGGGGCGCAGAGACAAAGGGGGACAGAGAGAGAGAAAGAGTGGGTGAGAGAGGGGGGGGGGGCGCAGAGACAAAGGGGGACACAGAGAGAGAAAGAGTGGGTGAGAGAGGGGGGGGGGGGCGCAGAGACAAAGGGGGACACAGAGAGAGAAAGAGTGGGGGGGGGGGGGGTAGAGAAAGCACTTCATGTATATATGTTTCTGTATGTATGACTTTTTATTGTAAACACCACAAGCTCCCTGCCTGACACACTGTGAGCGTCACTCTCATTGCATGCTGCACACAGGATCGGACCTCAGGTTTACCCGCTCATTTGAAAGACCATCATGAAAGAAGCAACAGTGTAGTCAGCGTCAATGCGCACACTCACACACACACACACACACACACACACACACACACACAGAGATAGAGATACACTCACACACACACTCTCTCCCTCTCTCTCTCTCTCTCACACACACACACACACAAACACACACACCTCTTCACCAGGATGATGGCGACCACAACCACCACCACCAGCACCAGCACCACCACCCCCACTCCAATCCAACTGGTGTCTGTCCCTTCACCTTCCTGCTCCATCGCCTCTGAAAAGGTCAAAATAATAAAGGTCAAAGGTCCCACAGCCTTTTATGGCCAGTGAATTCACATCCACTCTGTCAAAGACTCCACACAGAAGGCAGGGCCTCAACTTCCACCGTTTCATGTTCACCTTTCAAAAATAAAATAATTTGTAGCATGCAAAACAAAACAAAATTTAAAAAAAAAATGACTCATGCTATGCACGGAGAGTGGGGGGAATATTTCTTAACTAGAATGTCAAAAGCGTGTGAGAGGTTACGAGAGTTGGTTTTTTTTTTGTTTTTTTTTCCCCCAAAATCAAATGATAAATCAACATTATTTTGGTTGATAGTATTATATCATAGTGAATATATTTTGCTTATTGATCTTATCTTGTTCATGTGTCCAACTGAAGGTAATCCTGGCTAAAATGAATCATGGGATACTTGCTGCTGACAAGTATGTCATCAACTGTTACCTCACTGAGATAATACACAGCTTACAGGTCAGGATGTCAGTGAAGGGCTGTCACCTCACTAAGATAAGACACAGCTTACAGGTCAGGATGTCAGTGAAGGGCTGTCACTTCACTGAGATAAGACAGAGCATACAGGTCAGGATGTAAGTGAAGGGCTGTCACTTCACTGAGATAAAACACAGCTTACAGGTCAGGATGTCAGTGAAGGGCTGTCACCTCACTGAGATAAGACACAGCTTACAGGTCATGGTGTCAGTGAAGAGCTGTCACCTGACAGAGATAAGACAGCTTACAGGTCAGGATGTCAGTGAAGGGCTGTCACCTCACTGAGATAAGACACAGCTTACAAGTTACAGGTCAGGATGTCAGTGAAGGGCTGTCACCTCACTGAGATAAGACAGAGCGTACAGGTCAGGATGTCAGTGAAGGGCTGTTACCACACTGAGATAAGACAGAGCTTACAGGTCAGGATGTCAGTGAAGGGCTGTCACCTCACTGAGATAAGACAGAGCTTACAGGTCAGGATGTCAGTGAAGGGCTGTCACCTCACTAAGATAAGACACAGCTTACAGGTCAGGATGTCAGTGAAAAGCTGTCACCTCCTGAGAAAATTTCCAGCTTAACATAGGTGCAGTGAACTTCACCCAAAGATAAAAAGCTTACATTCAGGATGCAGTGAAAAGGGCTGTCCTCACTAAGAAAGCAATTTTAACACAGGATTCAGTGAACTGTCACCTTCAAGTAAAAGCCATAGGATTAAGAACATTGCGCATATGTGACAATATAAACATAAAATTTCATAAAAAAATCACATAAAAACAAAACACACCAAAAACAACCCCACAAAAAACCCTGCATACTTATATTTCCCATTATTAAATATATTTTTACAGACAAACAAGTGCGCAAGTATTTCCCCCTCTCACAACAGAGAGAAAGAAAAGGAGGGTTTTATTTTTTGGTTTGGGGAATTTTTGGGGGGGGTTTTTTTTGTTGGGGTTTGGGGTTTTGGGGGGTGTGTGGTTTTGGGGGTTTTTTTTTGTGGTGTTTGGAATGTTTTGGTAACATTTGTGGGTGTGGGCCCTTCTGTTTCGGGTGGGGATGGGGACTGTAAAAATTTTTCATCCAAAGCAAAGGGAAACCCGGGAGAGGGAAAAAAAAGGGGCTCTATTCAAGCACACGCACCCTTCGCACAGGCGGGGACACGGAAAAGAAGGGCAGTGAAAGAAAAAGGGAAAAGAAAGAGACAGAAGAACAGAGAGAAGGGAAAAAAAACAAACAGAAAAAAGAACAGAAAACAGGAAAACCCAAAAAAGGAAAGGGGAAAAAAAAAGGGGAAAAAAAAAAACATAAAGAAAAAAAGAGAAAAAAAAAGAATAAAACCAGGAAAAACAGGAAAAAACCAAAAAGAAAGGAAGAAAAAAAAAAAGGGAATAAAGAAAATCAAAGAGGAAAAAAATTTTCACAAGAGAAACGGGGGAAAATAAAAAAGAGGGGCCGGAGAATGGCAAAAGGCAGGACGAGGAAGTGAAAAAAACGGGAAAAAAACTCAAGGCGAAGGGGGGGAATTTCACTATTTTTAAAGCATTTTCAACAAAATGGGGACCAAAATTTGGGAAAAGCCAAAAAGAAAGGGGAAAGGGAGGGAGGGGGGGAGGGGGAAAAAAAAAAGAAAAATGGTTTTAAAAAAAAAAGGGGGGGGAAAGGGGGGGGGCAGGAAGGGGAAAAATCGGGAATACTTTTCTTAACCCCAAACCCCAAAAAAAAAAATGTAAAAAGGGGCAAAAGCCCAATTTTGAAAAGGGAAAAAATTTTATTCATTTCAAAGGGCCTTCCCCCCCTTTCCCAAACCCTTTTAGTGGGCCTTCTTCGTTCCCCCCCAGGGCCCTTTCCCAACTTTTCCCCCACCCTTTCCGTGGGCCTAATTTTTAAAAAAAAATTTTTAAAAAAAATTTAAAAGACCATCTAAAAAAACCAAAATTGCCAAAGATTTTAAGGAAATTTTTTTCCCAAATCTGGGAAACCCGGGGTCCAAATTTTACGGGAAAAATGACCCTGAGGCAATAAAAAAATTTTTTTTATTATGGACTAATTCCCCAACAACTGGGGTTTTTTATTTCCCCCCCCCTCCCCAAAAATTTTTTGCTTGTCTTTATAGAGTAAAAAATCCCCTTTAGGGAAAAAAAAGTCCCCCCCCGGCAAACTTTTTTCAAAATTTTGGGGAAAAACCACTTTCAAAAAACAAAAATTTAATTATTTTTAATTATTTTCTTTTTTTCTTAATTTTTTAAGGCTTTTAGCCCCCCTTCGACGGGTTATCATTTAAATCTTCAGGGGAAGTTTGGGGGGTTTTTGGGGGGGGGGGGGTTTTTTGGAGGGGTAGGGGTTTGGGGGTTTTGTTTTGGGGGGGGGTTTTGGGGGGGGAAAAGGGGGTTAAAGAAAAGGTTAAAAGGGGGGGAAAGGAAAGGAGGAGGGTTTTTGGGTGGGGGGAAAAGTGGGGCCCGGGGAGTGGGTGGGGGAGTGGGGGAAAGGGGGGGGTTAGGGGAAAAGGAGGGGGGGTTATTTAAAAGGGAGAGGGGGGGAAAAAAAAAAAAAAAAAAAATATAGGTTGGGGGGAAAAATAGGGAAAACATCATTTAAAAAAAAAAAAATTTTTTGGTAAAAAAGGGGGGGGAAAAAAAAAAAAAAAAAACCCCAAAAAAAAAGAGAGAAGGGGTGGCCCCCAAAGGACAAAAAATTTTTCCACCCTTTCCCCCATTCTCCCGAAAAAAAAAAAACAAAACATCATGGCCAATTTTTCCCGGGGGAACGCAAATTTCATAGAAAAATTTTTACAAACCCAAAAAAATACAACAGAGTGCCAAAAAAAAAAATTTAAAAACAAAAATCGAAAATTTATAACCCTTTCATAAATTTAAAAGGCCCGAAAAAAAAAAAAAACAAATCTAAAATTAAAATTGTTTTTGCATACAAATGTGAAAAAAAAAAGGGGAAAACCCTTTTTATTCGGGTAAAATATTTTTTTTTTCCCGGGCTTGTTATTTTAAAAAATTTAAAAAAAAAAAAAAAAAAAAATTATTTAATAATTTTCCCTTTTAAAAAAAGATAAATTTTTTAAATTTTAATTAAAAACCCCTTTAAAATTTTTTTTTAATTTTAAAAAATCCTTTTTTTGCTTTTTTTAAATTTTTAAATAAAAAATTTTCCCATTTAATTTTTTTAAATTTTTTGTTTTATACTTTTCAAAAGGGGGTTTAAAATAAACCCCCTTTTTTCTTTTAAAATTAATTTTTTTTTCATTTTCATTTTAAAAAAAAAAATTCCTCCATTTAAACTTCTTTATTTTCCTTTTTTTTCTCTTCTTTGCCCAAAACCCGATTTTTATAAAAATTTTTTTTTAAAAAAACCCAAAAAAAAAAAAAAAAAAAAAAAAAAAAAAAAAAATTTTTACTTTTAAAAAAATTTTAAGGCCTTGAAGTCTTTTCTACCTTAATAAACAAATAAAATTTTTTTTAAAAAAACAAAAAACCACCCTTAATACAAAAAATTTTTTTTTACCCGAAAAAACATTTACCCCCATACACTTGAAACCAAAAGGCTACCAAAAAAAAATTTAACAATCAACAAATATCCTTCCTTTTGGAAAAAAGGAAATTTTTTCCCAAATTAAATTTAAAAAAAAATTTTTGAGATTTTCCAGAATATTCCCAACAACAAAATCTTTCCGAACAAAAAATAATAACAAATTTGGGAAAACCAAAAAAAAAACCAACCCCCCAAAAAACCCCTATTCAAGGGCCAAAAAAACCCCCAACCCAAAAGGGGGTTCTTTTCCCGGACAAGGGGCCCTTACATTTCCCCCCGTTTCGTCCTTCCCCATTTTGTTTGACACTGGGGGGGAAAACATACATACCTTTTGGGCCCCTTTTTAGAAAAAATTTCCAAAAATTTTTGTTATCCTTTTTCGGGGTATATGATTTTTGGACCCTTTAGGTTTTTAACAAAGGGTTATAAAAAATTTTGGGGTTTTCCCGTTGGAAAGGGAAAACAAAATTTTAAAATAAACCAAAAAAACAAAGGGGTTTTTTTACGACCTTTTTTTAATAAAAACCACTATTTACCAGACCCAGAAGGAAATATACATTTACCCCTGGACTCCACAACTCTGACAATCCAGCACGCATACACAAAAACCAAAGTAAGCAAGTAAGACAACAGCAAGTAGTGAACATCTGTACACACGTAGAAAAGAAGGACAGTTATTATTCACAAGTAAATAATCTACAACTAAAAGAGTGGTGAAGATTTGCACACGCATACCCTGAGTGTCTCCCACACACGCACACATACATACCGATACATAT